>NW_027054478.1:0-12000 GCF_011386835.1 Chrysemys picta bellii
AGCAAACAGGGCGGCTAACAGGGGAGTTTGAGAGGGAGTTCTCATTGGAGGAGAAGGTACCTGTATTTGCATCTGTCCTTGTTGGTCTTGTGTGTTCTCGTGTGTTGGTTTGTAGGGGCAGGCAGGGGCTGGGTGCTGGGAAGGACGCCGAGCCCTGAGTAGGGGGCGGGGCTTGGCTGATCAAGGGGCCCATAAAAGCGGCCGCCCAGCCAGGCCGCGGTGAAGCGCCAGCAAACAGGGCGGCTAACAGGGTAGTTTGAGAGGGAGTTCTCATTGGAGGAGAAGGAACCTGTATTTGCATCTGTCCTTGTTGGTCTTGTGTGTTCTCGTGTGTTGGTTTGTAGGGGCCGGCAGGGGCTGGGTGCTGGGAAGGACGCCGAGCCCTGAATAGGGGGCGGGGCTTGGCTGATCTAGGGGCCCATAAAAGCGGCCATCCAGCCAGGCCGCGGTACAGCGGCAGCAAACAGGGCGGCTAACAGGGGAGTTTGAGAGGGAGTTCTCATTGGAGGAGAAGGTACCTGTATTTGCATCTGTCCTTGTTGGTCTTGTGTGTTCTCGTGTGTTGGTTTGTAGGGGCCGGCAGGGGCTGGGTGCTGGGAAGGACGCCGAGCCCTGAGTAGGGGGCGGGGCTTGGCTGATCAAGGGGCCCATAAAAGCGGCCGCCCAGCCAGGCCGCGGTACAGCGGCAGCAAACAGGGCGGCTAAGAGGGGAGTTTGAGAGGGAGTCCTCACTGGAGGAGAAGGTACCTGTATTTGCATCTGTCCTTGTTGGTCTTGTGTGTTCTCGTGTGTTGGTTTGTAGGGGCCGGCAGGGGCTGGGTGCTGGGAAGGACGCCAAGCCCTGAGTAGGGGGCGGGGCTTGGCTGATCAAGGGGCCCATAAAAGCGGCCGCCCAGCCAGGCAGCGGTACAGCTGCGAGCAGCGGCAGCAAACAGGGCGGCTAACAGGGGAGTTTGAGAGGGAGTTCTCATTGGAGGAGAAGGTACCTGTATTTGCATCTGTCCTTGTTGGTCTTGTGTGTTCTCGTGTGTTGGTTTGTAGGGGCCGGCAGGGGCTGGGGGCTGGGAAGGACGCCGAGTCCTGAGTAGGGGGCGGGGCTTGGCTGATCAACGGGCCCATTAAAGCGGCCGCCCAGCCAGGCAGCGGTACAGCTGCGAGAAGCGGCAGCAAACAAACAGGGCGGCTAACAGTGCAGTTTGAGAGGGAGTTCTCATTGGAGGAGAAGGTACCTGTATTTGCATATGTCCTTGTTGGTCTTGTGTGTTCTCGTGTGTTGGTTTGTAGGGGCCGGCAGGGGCTGGGAAGGGCGCCGAGCCCTGAGTAGGGGGCGGGGCTTGGCTGATCAAGGGGCCCATAAAAGCGGCCGCGCAGCCAGGCAGCGGTACAGCTGCGAGCAGCGGCAGCAAACAAACAGGGCGGCTAACAGGGGAGTTTGAGAGGGAGTTCTCATTGGAGGAGAAGGTACCTGTATTTGCATCTGTCCTTGTTCGTCTTGTGTGTTCTCGTCTGTTGGTTTGTAGGGGCCGGCAGGGGCTGGGGGCTGGGAAGGACGCCGAGCCCTGAGTAGGGGGCGAGGCTTGGCTGATCAAGGGGCCCATAAAAGCGGCCGCCCAGCCAGGCAGCGGTACAGCTGCGAGCAGCGGCAGCAAACAAACAGGGCGGCTAACAGGGGAGTTTGAGAGGGAGTTCTCATTGGAGGAGAAGGTACCTGTATTTGCATCTGTCCTTGTTGGTCTTGTGTGTTCTCGTGTGTTGGTTTGTAGGGGCCGGCAGGGGCTGGGGGCTGGGAAGGACGCCGAGCCCTTAGTAGGGGGCGGGGCTTGGCTGATCAACGGGCCCATAAAAGCGGCCGGCCAGCCAGGCAGCGGTACAGCTGCGAGCAGCGGCAGCAAACAAACAGGGCGGCTAACAGGGGAGTTTGAGAGGGAGTTCTCATTGGAGGAGAAGGTATCTGTATTTGCATCTGTCCTTGTTGGTCTTGTGTGTTCTCGTGTGTTGGTTTGTAGGGGCCCGCAGGGGCTTGGAAGGACACCGAGCCCTGAATAGGGGGCGGGGCTTGGCTGATCAAGGGGCCCATAAAAGCGGCCGCCCAGCCAGGCAGCGGTACAGCTGCGAGCAGCGGCAGCAAACAAACAGGGCGGCTAACAGGGGAGTTTGAGAGGGAGTTCTCATTGGAGGAGAAGGTACCTATATTTGCATCTGTCCTTGTTGGTCTTGTGTGTTCTCGTGTGTTGGTTTGTAGGGGCCGGCCGGGGCTGGGTGCTGCGAAGGACGCCGAGCCCTGAGTAGGGGGCGGGACTTGGCTGATCAAGGGGCCCATAAAAGCGGCGGCCCAGCCAGGCAGCGGTACAGCTGCGAGCAGCGGCAGCAAACAGGGGAGTTTGAGAGGGAGTTCTCATTGGAGGAGAAGGTACCTGTATTTGCATCTGTCCTTGCTGGTCTTGTGTGTTCTCGTGTGTTGGTTTGTAGGAGCCGGCAGGGGCTGGGGGCTGGGAAAGACGCCGAGCCCTGAGTAGGGGGCGGGGCTTGGCTGATCAAGGGGCCCATAAAAGCCGCCGCCCAGCCAGGCAGCGGTACAGCTGCGAGCAGCAGCAGCAAACAAACAGGGCGGCTAACAGGGGAGTTTGAGAGGGAGTTCTCATTGGAGGAGAAGGTACCTGTATTTGCATCTGTCCTTGTTGGTCTTGTGTGTTCTCGTGTGTTGGTTTGTAGGTGCTGGCAGGGGCTGGGAAGGACGCCGAGCCCTGAGTAGGGGGCGAGGCTTGGATGATCAAGGGGCCCATAAAAGCGGCCGCCCAGCCAGGCAGCGGTACAGCTGCGAGCAGCGGCAGCAAACAAACAGGGCGGCTAACAGGTGAGTTTGGGAGGGAGTTCTCATTGGAGGAGAAGGTACCTGTATTTGCCTCTGTCTTTGTTGGTCTTGTGTGTTCTCGTGTGTTGGTTTGTAGGGGCCGGCAGGGGCTGGGAAGGACGCCGAGCCCTGAATAGGGGGCGGGGCTTGGCTGATCAAGGGGCCCATAAAAGCGGCCGCCCAGCCAGGCAGCGGTACAGCTGCGAGCAGCGGCAGCAAACAAACAGGGCGGCTAACAGGGGAGTTTGAGAGGGAGTTCTCATTGTAGGAGAAGGTACCTGTATTTGCATCTGTCCTTGTTTGTCTTGTGTGTTCTCGTGTGTTGGTTTGTAGGGGCCGGCAGGGGCTGGGGGCTGGGAAGGATGCCGAACCCTGAGTAGGGGGCGGGGCTTGGCTGATCAACGGGCCTATAAAAGCGGACGCCCCGCCAGGCAGCGGTAGAGCTGCGAGCAGCGGCAGCAAACAAACAGTGCGGCTAACAGGGGAGTTTGAGAGGGAGTTCTCATTGGAGGAGAAGGTACCTGTATTTGCATCTGTCCTTGTTGGTCTTGTGTGTTCTCGTGTGTTGGTTTGTAGGGGCCGGCAGGGGTTGGGAAGCACGCCGAGCCCTTAGTAGGGGGCGGGGCTTGGCTGATCAAGGGGCCCATAAAAGCGGCCGCCCAGCCAGGCAGCGGTACAGCTGCGAGCAGCGGCAGCAAACAAACAGGGCGGCTAACAGGGGAGTTTGAGAGGGAGTTCTCATTGGAGGAGAAGGTACCTGTATTTGCATCTGTCCTTGTTGGTCTTGTGTGTTCTCGTGTGTTGGTTTGTAGGGGCCGGCAGGGGCTGGGAACGACACCGAGCCCTGAGTAGGGGGCGGGGCTTGGCTGATGAAGGGGCCCCTAAAAGCGGCCGCCCAGCCAGGCAGCGGTACAGCTGCGAGCAGCGGCAGCAAACAAACAGGGCGGCTAACAGAGGAGTTTGAGAGGGAGTTCTCATTGGTGGAGAAGGTACCTGTATTTGCATCTGTCCTTGTTGGTCTTGTGTGTTCTCGTGTGTTGGTTTGTAGGGGCCGGCAGGGGATGGGCAGGACGCCGAGCCCTGAGTAGGGGGCGGGCCTTGGCTGATCAAGGGGCCCATAAAAGCGGCCGCCCAGCCAGGCAGCAGTACAGCTGCGAGCAGCGGCAGCAAAGAGGGGAGTTTGAGAGGGAGTTCTCATTGGAGGAGAAGGTACCTGTATTTGCATCTGTCCTTTTTGGTCTTGTGTGTTCTCGTGTGTTCGTTTGTAGGGGCCGGCACGGGCTGGGAAGAACGCCGAACCCTGAGTAGGGGGCGGGGCTTGGCTGATGAACGGGCCCATAAAAGCGGCCGCCCAACCAGGCAGCGGTACAGCTGCGAGCAGCGGCAGCAAACAAACAGGGCGGATAACAGGGGAGTTTGAGAGGGAGTTCTCATTGGAGGAGAAGGTACCTGTATTTGCATCTGTCCTTGTTGGTCTTGTGTGTTCTCGTGTGTTCGTTTGTAGGGGCCGGGAGGGGCTGGGAAGGACGCCGAACCCTGAGTAGGGGGCGGGGCTTGGCTGATCAAGGGGCCCATAAAAGCGGCCGCCCAGCCAGGCAGCGGTACAGCTGCGAGCAGCGGCAGCAAACAAACAGGGCGGCTAACTGGGGAGTTTGAGAGGGAGTTCTCATTGGAGGAGAAGGTACCTGTATTTGCATCTGTCCTTGTTGGTCTTGTGTGTTCTCGTGTGTTGGTTTGTAGGGGCCGGCAGAGGCTGGGTGCTGGGAAGGACGCCGAGCCCTGAGTAGGGGGCGGGGCTTGGCTGATCAAGGGGCCCATAAAAGCGGCCCCCCAGCCAGGCAGCGGTACAGCTGCGAGCAGCGGCAGCAAACAGGGCGGCTAACAGGGGGGTTTGAGAGGGAGTTCTCATTGGAGGAGAAGGTACCTGTATTTGCATCTATCCTTGTGTGTTCTCGTGCGTTGGTTTGTAGGGGCCGGCAGGGGTTGGGTGCTGGGAAGGACGCCGAGCCCTGAGTAGGGGGCGGGGCTTGGATGATCAAGGGGCCCATAAAAGCGGCCGCCCAGCCAGGCAGCGGTACAGCTGCGAGCAGCGGCAGCAAACAGGGCGGCTAACAGGGGAGTTTGAGAGGGAGTCCTGATTGGAGGAGAAGGTACCTGTATTTGCATCTGTCCTTTTTGGTCTTGTGTGTTCTCGTGTGTTGGTTTGTAGGGGCCGGCAGGGGCTGGGTGCTGGGAAGGACGCCGAGCCCTGAGTAGGGGGCGGGGCTTGGCTGATCAAGGGGCCCATAAAAGCGGCCGCCCAGCCAGGCAGCGGTACAGCTGCGAGCAGCGGCAGCAAACAAACAGGGCGGCTAACAGGGGAGTTTGAGAGGGAGTTCTCATTGGAGGAGAAGGTACCTGTATTTTCATCTGTCCTTGTTGGTCTTGTGTGTTCTCGTGTGTTGGTTTGTAGGGGCCGGCAGGGGCTGGGTGCTGGGAAGGACGCCGAGCCCTGAGTAGGGGTCGGGGCTTGGCTGATCAAGGGGCCCATAAAAGCGGCCGCCCAGCCAGGCAGCGGTACAGCTGCGAGCAGCGGCAGCAAAGAGGGGAGTTTGAGAGGGAGTTCTCATTGGAGGAGAAGGTACCTGTATTTGCATCTGTCCTTGTTGGTCTTGTGTGTTCTCGTGTGTTCGTTTGTAGGGGCCGGCAGGGGCTGGGAAGGACGCCGAACCCTGAGTAGGGGGCGGGGCTTGGCTGATCAAGGGGCCCATAAAAGCGGCTGCCCAGCCAGGCAGCGGTATAGCTGCGAGCAGCGGCAGCAAAGAGGGGAGTTTGAGAGGGAGTTCTCATTGGAGGAGAAGGTACCTGTATTTGCATCTGTCCTTGTTGGTCTTGTGTGTTCTCGTGTGTTCGTTTGTAGGGACCGGCAGAGGCTGGGTGCTGGGAAGGACGCCGAGCCCTGAGTAGGGGGCGGGGCTTGGCTGATCAAGGGGCCCATAAAAGCGGCCCCCCAGCCAGGCAGCGGTACAGCTGCGAGCAGCGGCAGCAAACAGGGCGGCTAACAGGGGGGTTTGAGAGGGAGTTCTCATTGGAGGAGAAGGTACCTGTATTTGCATCTATCCTTGTGTGTTCTCGTGCGTTGGTTTGTAGGGGCCGGCAGGGGTTGGGTGCTGGGAAGGACGCCGAGCCCTGAGTAGGGGGCGGGGCTTGGCTGATCAAGGGGCCCATAAAAGCGGCCGCCCAGCCAGGCAGCGGTACAGCTGCGAGCAGCGGCAGCAAACAGGGCGGCTAACAGGGGAGTTTGAGAGGGAGTCCTGATTGGAGGAGAAGGTACCTGTATTTGCATCTGTCCTTTTTGGTCTTGTGTGTTCTCGTGTGTTGGTTTGTAGGGGCCGGCAGGGGCTGGGTGCTGGGAAGGACGCCGAGCCCTGAGTAGGGGGCGGGGCTTGGCTGATCAAGGGGCCCATAAAAGCGGCCGCCCAGCCAGGCAGCGGTACAGCTGCGAGCAGCGGCAGCAAACAAACAGGGCGGCTAACAGGGGAGTTTGAGAGGGAGTTCTCATTGGAGGAGAAGGTACCTGTATTTTCATCTGTCCTTGTTGGTCTTGTGTGTTCTCGTGTGTTGGTTTGTAGGGGCCGGCAGGGGCTGGGTGCTGGGAAGGACGCCGAGCCCTGAGTAGGGGTCGGGGCTTGGCTGATCAAGGGGCCCATAAAAGCGGCCGCCCAGCCAGGCAGCGGTACAGCTGCGAGCAGCGGCATCAAAGAGGGGAGTTTGAGAGGGAGTTCTCATTGGAGGAGAAGGTACCTGTATTTGCATCTGTCCTTGTTGGTCTTGTGTGTTGGTTTGTAGGGGCTGGCAGGGGCTCGGAAGGACGCCGAGCCCTGAGTAGGGGTCGGGGCTTGGCTGATCAAGGGGCCCATAAAAGCGGCCGCCCAGCCAGGCAGCGGTACAGCTGCGAGCAGCGGCAGCAAAGAGGGGAGTTTGAGAGGGAGTTCTCATTGGAGGAGAAGGTACCTGTATTTGCATCTGTCCTTGTTGGTCTTGTGTGTTCTCGTGTGTTCGTTTGTAGGGGCCGGCAGGGGCTGGGAAGGACGCCGAACCCTGAGTAGGGGGCGGGGCTTGGCTGATCAAGGGGCCCATAAAAGCGGCTGCCCAGCCAGGCAGCGGTATAGCTGCGAGCAGCGGCAGCAAAGAGGGGAGTTTGAGAGGGAGTTCTCATTGGAGGAGAAGGTACCTGTATTTGCATCTGTCCTTGTTGGTCTTGTGTGTTCTCGTGTGTTCGTTTGTAGGGGCCGGCAGGGGCTGGGAAGGACGCCGAACCCTGAGTAGGGGGCGGGGCTTGGCTGATCAAGGGGCCCATAAAAGCGGCCGCCCAGCCAGGCAGCGGTACAGCTGCGAGCAGCGGCAGCAAACAAACAGGGCGGCTAACTGGGGAGTTTGAGAGGGAGTTCTCATTGGAGGAGAAGGTACCTGTATTTGCATCTGTCCTTGTTGGTCTTGTGTGTTCTCGTGTGTTGGTTTGTAGGGGCCGGCAGAGGCTGGGTGCTGGGAAGGACGCCGAGCCCTGAGTAGGGGGCGGGGCTTGGCTGATCAAGGGGCCCATAAAAGCGGCCCCCCAGCCAGGCAGCGGTACAGCTGCGAGCAGCGGCAGCAAACAGGGCGGCTAACAGGGGGGTTTGAGAGGGAGTTCTCATTGGAGGAGAAGGTACCTGTATTTGCATCTATCCTTGTGTGTTCTCGTGCGTTGGTTTGTAGGGGCCGGCAGGGGTTGGGTGCTGGGAAGGACGCCGAGCCCTGAGTAGGGGGCGGGGCTTGGCTGATCAAGGGGCCCATAAAAGCGGCCGCCCAGCCAGGCAGCGGTACAGCTGCGAGCAGCGGCAGCAAACAGGGCGGCTAACAGGGGAGTTTGAGAGGGAGTCCTGATTGGAGGAGAAGGTACCTGTATTTTCATCTGTCCTTTTTGGTCTTGTGTGTTCTCGTGTGTTGGTTTGTAGGGGCCGGCAGGGGCTGGGTGCTGGGAAGGACGCCGAGCCCTGAGTAGGGGGCGGGGCTTGGCTGATCAAGGGGCCCATAAAAGCGGCCGCCCAGCCAGGCAGCGGTACAGCTGCGAGCAGCGGCAGCAAACAAACAGGGCGGCTAACAGGGGAGTTTGAGAGGGAGTTCTCATTGGAGGAGAAGGTACCTGTATTTTCATCTGTCCTTGTTGGTCTTGTGTGTTCTCGTGTGTTGGTTTGTAGGGGCCGGCAGGGGCTGGGTGCTGGGAAGGACGCCGAGCCCTGAGTAGGGGTCGGGGCTTGGCTGATCAAGGGGCCCATAAAAGCGGCCGCCCAGCCAGGCAGCGGTACAGCTGCGAGCAGCGGCATCAAAGAGGGGAGTTTGAGAGGGAGTTCTCATTGGAGGAGAAGGTACCTGTATTTGCATCTGTCCTTGTTGGTCTTGTGTGTTGGTTTGTAGGGGCTGGCAGGGGCTCGGAAGGACGCCGAGCCCTGAGTAGGGGTCGGGGCTTGGCTGATCAAGGGGCCCATAAAAGCGGCCGCCCAGCCAGGCACCGGTACAGCTGCGAGCAGCGGCATCAAAGAGGGGAGTTTGAGAGGGAGTTGTCATTGGAGGAGAAGGTACCTGTATTTGCATCTGTCCTTGTTGGTCTTGTGTGTTGGTTTGTAGGGGCCGGCAGGGGCTGGGAAGGACGCCGAGCCCTGAGTAGGGGGCGGGGCTTTGGCTGATCAAGGGGCCCATAAAAGCATCCGCCCCCTACTCAGGGCTCGGCGTCCTTCCCAGCCCCTGCCGGCCCCTACAAACCAACACACGAGAACACACAAGACCAACAAGGACAGATGCAAATACAGGTACCTTCTCCTCCAATGAGAACTCCGTCTCAAACTCCCCTGTTAGCCGCCCTGTTTGCTGCCGCTGCTTGCAGCTGTACCGCTGCCTGGCTGGGTGGCCGCTTTTATGGGCCCCTTGATCAGCCAAACCCCGCCCCCTACTCAGGGCTCGGCGTCCTTCCCAGCCCCTGCCGGCCCCTACAAACCAACACACGAGAACACACAAGACCAACAAGGACAGATGCAAATACAGGTACCTTCTCCTCCAATGACAACTCCCTCTCAAACTCCCCTGTTAGCCGCCCTGTTTGTTTGCTGCCGCTGTACCGCTGCCTGGCTGGGCGGCCGCTTTTATGGGCCCCTTGATCAGCCAAACCCCGCCCCCTACTCAGGGCTCGGCGTCCTACCCAGCACCCAGCCCCTGCCGGCCCCTACAAACCATCATACGGGAACACACAAGACCAACAAGGACATATGCAAATACAGGTACCTTCTCCTCCAATGAGAACTCCCTCTCAAACTCCCCTGTTAGCCGCCCTGTTTGCTGCCGCTGTACCTCTGCCTGGCTGGGGGGCCGCTTTTATGGGCCCCTTGATCAGCCAAGCCCCGCCCCCTACTCAGGGCTCGGCGTCCTTCCCAGCACCCAGCCCCTGCCGGCCCCTACAAACCAACACACGAGAACACACAAGACCAACAAGGACAGATGCAAGTACAGGTACCTTCTCCTCCAATGAGAACTCCCTCTCAAACTCCCCTGTTAGCCGCCCTGTTTGCTGCCGCTGTACCGCTGCCTGGCTGGGCGGCCGCTTTTATGGGCCCCTTGATCAGCCAAGCCCCGCCCCCTACTCAGGGCTCGGCGTCCTTCCCAGCCCCTGCCGGCCCCTACATACCAACACACAAGACCAACAAGGACACATGCAAATACAGGTACCTTCTCCTCCAATGAGAACTCCCTCTCAAACTCCCCTGTTAGCCGCCCTGTTTGCTTCCGCTGCTCGCAGCTGTACCGCTGCCTGGCTGGGCGGCCGCTTTTATGGGCCCCTTGATCAGGGCTCGGCGTCCTTCCGAGCCCCTGCCGGCCCCTACAAACCAACACACGAGAACACACAAGACCAACAAGGACAGATGCAAATACAGGTACCTTCTCCTCCAATGAGAACTACCTCTCAAACTCCCGTGTTAGCCGCCCTGTTTGCTGCCGCTGCTCGCAGCTGTACCGCTGCCTGGCTGGGCGGCCGCTTTTATGGGCCCCTTGATCAGCCAAGCCCCGCCCCCTACTCAGGGCTCGGCGTCCTTCCCAGCCCCTGCCGGCCCCTACAAACCAACACACAAGACCAACAAGGATAGATGCAAATACAGGTACCTTCTCCTCCAATGAGAACTCCCTCTCAAACTCCCCTGTTAGCCGCCCTGTTTGCTGCTGCTGCTCGCAGCTGTACCGCTGCCTGGCTGGGCGGCCGCTTTTATGGGCCCCTTGATCAGCCAAACCCCGCCCCCTACTCAGGGCTCGGTGTCCTTCCCATCCCCTGCCGGCCCCTACAAACCAACACACAAGACCAACAAGGACAGAGGCAAATACAGGTACCTTCTCCTCCAATGAGAACTCCCTCTCAAACTCCCCTGTTAGCCGCCCTGTTTGCTGCCGCTGCTCGCAGCTGTACCGCTGCCTGGCTGGGCGGCCGCTTTTATGGGCCCCTTGATCAGCCAAGCCCCGACCCGTAAAAACCAACACACAAGACCAACAAGGACAGATGCAAATACAGGTACCTTCTCCTCCAATGAGAACTCCCTCTCAAACTCCCCTGTTAGCCGCCCTGTTTGCTGCCGCTGTACCGCTGCCTGGCTTGGCGGCCGCTTTTATGGGCCCCTTGATCAGCCGAGCCCCGCACCCTACTCAGGGCTCGGCGTCCTTCCCAGCACCCAGCCCCTGCCGGCCCCTACAAACCAACACACGAGAACACACAAGACCAACAAGGACACATGCAAATACAGGTACCTTCTCCTCCAATGAGAACTCCCTCTCAAACTCCCCTGGTAGCCGCCCTGTTTGCTGCCGCTGTACCGCTGCCTGGCTGGGCGGCCGCTTTTATGGTCCCCTTGATCAGCCAAGCCCCGCCCCCTACTCAGGGCTCGGCCTCCTTCCCAGCACCCAGCCCCTGCCGGCCCCTACAAACCAACACACGAGAACACACAAGACCAACAAGGACAGATGCAAATACAGGTACCTTCTCCTCCAATGAGAACTCCCTCTCAAACTCCCCTGTTAGCCGCCCTGCTTGCTGCCGCTGTGCCACTGTCTGGCTGGGCGGCCGCTTTTATGGGCCCCTTGATCAGCCAAGCCCCGCCCCCTACTCAGGGCTCGGCGTCCTTCCCAGCACCCAGCACCTGCCGGCCCCTACAAACCAACACACGAGAACACACAAGACCAACAAGGACAGATGCAAATACAGGTACCTTCTCCTCCAATGAGAACTCCCTCTCAAACTCCCCTGTTAGCGGCCCTGTTTGCTGCCGCTGCTCGCAGCTGTACCGCTGCCTGGTTGGGCGGCCGCTTTTATGGGCCCCTTGATCAGCCAAGCCCCGCCCCCTACTCAGGGCTCGGCGTCCTTCCCAGCCCCTGCCGACCCCTAAAAACCAACACACGAGAACACACAAGACCAACAAGGACAGATGCAAATACAGGTACCTTCTCCTCCAATGAGAACTCCCTCTCAAACTCCGCTGTTAGCCTGCCTGGCTGGGCGGCCGCTTTTATGGGCCCCTTGATCAGCCAAGCCCCGCCCCCTACTCAGGGCTCGGCGTCCTTCCCAGCACCCAGCCCCTGCCGGCCCCTAAAAACCAACACACGAGAACACACAAGACCAACAAGGACACATGCAAATACAGGTACCTTCTCCTCCAATGAGAACTCCCTCTCAAACTCCCCTGGTAGCCGCCCTGTTTGCTGCCGCTGTACCGCTGCCTGGCTGGGCGGCCGCTTTTATGGTCCCCTTGATCAGCCAAGCCCCGCCCCCTACTCAGGGCTCGGCGTCCTTCCCAGCACCCAGCCCCTGCCGGCCCCTACAAACCAACACACGAGAACACACAAGACCAACAAGGACAGATGCAAATACAGGTACCTTCTCCTCCAATGAGGACTCCCTCTCAAACTCCCCTGTTAGCCGCCCTGCTTGCTGCCGCTGTACCACTGCCTGGCTGGGCGGCCGCTTTTATGGGCCCCTTGATCAGCCAAGCCCCGCCCCCTACTCAGGGCTCGGCATTCTTCCCAGCACCCAGCCCCCGCCGGCCCCTACAAACCAACACACGAGAACACAGAAGACTAACAAGGACAGATGCAAATACAGG
>NW_027054479.1:0-12000 GCF_011386835.1 Chrysemys picta bellii
AATCGTCCAGGAGCCCTAGCCGGACAAGAATATTGCAGAAGTGGATCTGAGTAGTCTGGACATCCTTCTAAGGAGACATGAATAGTCCTCATGTTTCTGCCTTCTGCATCGCTGGCTGTGAGTAAGAGGTCAGTGCTTTGAATTCCTCATCTGTAGTCGCTGTAGTTTTCTTCACAGGCCGCGTGCTTCCTCGTTGGGTATGAGGCTCTGGGATTAAGGCTGGGGAAGGGACAAGAGTCTCCTGAAGAAAGAGAGTATTTTGGGTGCCATTACAATGGGTGCCTTCTAGTTGCAGTTGTAATGTAGTAATGGGAGATGGGTCGAGGGTGGAGCCGTGGGATATGGGAGATGTGAAAAGAAGATACTACGCGACATTGCAGACGGAGATGCTAATTTTTTTGGCTCCCCCCCCTCTCCCCCACCATTAGGTTTAGAACCAAGGAAAACGAAGTCACGTGTCAGAGTCTACTGCCCTCATGCGATGGAAAGCGAGCGAGAGCGTTGAGACTCTGAGCATTGTTGATGGCACTCAAAAGCCGTCCATCTGGGAGCTGTGGAGACGCCGCTGTCAGTGAGATAAGTGTCTGGTTTGGTGAGGGCTCTGCTCACGCCCACTAAGTTGGGGCTGGGTTTGTATGAAAAGGTTCCTGACTAGCTGTGGTCACGAGGGAGAAAAGGTCCCTATTTTCAGAGGTTGCTCATTTCTCTGGTCAGGAATGGTGTCTCCTCTGCAGCGGAAGGTTGGATTCAGAAGGATGACTCCAGGTGGTGAGTTGCTTGCTTTCCTCCCATGTTTTTATTTCTCTCTTTGTCTGTCTGTCTGTCTGTGTCTCTCTCTCTCTCTCGTACGTTGGCCAACACACAGACTTTATCTCTCCCTCTCTGTCTGTCCTTGCCTTTCCCTGTACTGTCTCCCTTTGTAGGACACAGGCAGGCGTGCTAGGTGTGCATCCCCACAGGCCAGTTCTTGGGAGCCATGGAGAAGTGGGAGGGGAGGAAAATCATGCAGGGCTGTGACTGTCGGTGTTATCTCGGTCTCTGTTCGTCGAGTGGGGCCGAGGTAGATGGGATTGGAGAGGGAGGCCAGGATGAGGGCAAGATTTGAAGCAACAAATGGAGCTTTAAGTAGTGATGGCTCGTGCTTGGCTTTTGCAGCTGCGCTTCCAGAGGAATTTTCCAAGAGCCCTATCCCGAGGAGAAAGTGGCAGAAGTGGACATGAGCAGACTGGACATCCTTACAAGCAGATATAAACAGTTCTCAGCTTTCTGACTCCCGCATAACTGACTGTGAGTAAGCAGTCAATGGTCTGAATTTCTCATCTGTGCTCGCTGTAGTATTTTTCACAGGCTGTGTGCTTTCTCGTTGGGTATGGGGCTCTGTGAGATTACGGCTGGGGAGGGGCCAGAGTCTGCTGTGCAGAGTGACTGTCGGGTGCCGTTGTAAGGGGTGCTTTTTGGTTCTAATGCTAAATGTGTAATGGGAAGATGTTTGAGGGAGGAGCCCCGCCGTGAGGGAGAGGCGAAAGGAAGAGCCTACGAGATGTTGCCGACTGAGATGGTAACGGATTTGTGTTTTCCCCTTGTGCTGGGTTTAGGACCGAGGGAAAAGAAGTCACGCCTCAGAGACTCAAGCCCTCATGTGATGGAAAGCAAGCCGGAGCGACGAGACCGTGAGCATTGTTGATTTCACGCAAAAGCCGTCCAACTGGGAGGGGAACGGCCGCCACTCTCACTGAGATAAGTGTCTGGTTTGGTGATGGTTGTGCTCATGGCCCACCTTTCTCCTGCTAGGGAAGCCACGTTAGCTGGGGCTGGGTTTGAAGAAAATGTTCTTGACTAGCTGTGGTTATGAGGGGGACAAGGTCCCCGTTTTCAGGGTCTGCTCATTTCTCTGGCCAGGAGCGGTGTCTCCTACGCAACGGAAGGTTGCATCTAGAAGGATGACTCCAGGTAGTGAGTTACTTGCTTTCCTCCCATGTCTTTCTATCTGTCTGTCTCTCTCTCTTCTGTAGTGTGTTGGCCAACTTTCTCGCTGACTCTCCTCTCCTCTCCTTGTGCCGTCTCCCTTCGTAGGAAACGCGCAGGCATGCTAGGTGTGCATCCTAGCCAGGTCTCGGGAGCCATGGAGAAGTAGGAGCGGACGAAAACCATGAGGGGCACTGGGCACTAAAGTGGAACTGTGACTGTCGGTGTTAACTTGGTCTCTGTTCATCGAGTGGGGCTGATGTAGATGGGATTGGAGAGGGAGGCCAGGATGAGGGCAAGATTTGAAGCGACAAATAGAGCTTTAAGTAGTGATGCCTCATGCTTGGCTTTTGCAGCTGCACTTCCAGAGGAATTTTCCAAGAGCCCTAGTCCGAGGAGTAAGTGGCAGAAGTGGACATGAGCAGACTGGTGGACATCCTTGTAAGCAGACATGAACAGTCCTCAGCTTTCTGACTCCCGCATAACTGGCTGTGAGTAAGCGGTCAGTGCTTTGAATTGCTCATCTGTGCTTGCTATAGTATTCTTCACAGGCCATGTGCTTCCTTGTTGGGTATGGGGCTCTGTGAGATTACAGCTGGGGAGGGGCCAGAGTCTACTGTGCAGTGTGATTATTTCGGGTGCTGTTGAAAGGGGTGCTTTTTGGTTATAATGCTAAAGGTGTAATGGGGAGGGTTGAGGGCGGAGCCACGTCGTGTGGGAGAGGTGAAAAGGAGAGCCTATGAGATGTTGACTACTGAGATGGTAACTTGTTTCCCCCCCTCCGTTCCTTCCCCCGTGGGTTTGTAAGAAATGGTTCCTGCCCAGCTGTGCTTAGGAGAGAGACAAGGTCCCCTTTTTCAGGAGCTGCTCATTTCTCTGGCCAGGAGCGGTGTCTCTTCCGCAGCAGAAGGTTGCATCCAGGAGGATGACTCCAGGTGGTGAGTTGCTTACCTTCCTCCCATGTTTTTCTCTCTCTTTCTCTCTTCTCTAGTACGTTGGCCAACACACACCCTCTCTCTCTGTCTGTCCTTGCCTTTCCTTGTGCTGTCTCCCTTCAGAAGACACGGGCAGGCGTGCTAGGTGTGCATCTGCAGAGGCCAGGTCTCGGGAGCCATGGAGAAGTAGGAGCGTACGAAAACCAAGCAGGGCTGTAACTGTCAGTATTACCTTGGTCTCTGTTCAACGAGTGGGGCTGATGTAGATGGGACTGGAGAGGGAGGCAGGGATGAGGGCAAGACTCGACGCCCCAATAGAGCTCTGTGTAGTGATAGTTCTTGCTTGGCTTTATTAGTTTGCGGAGGAATCGTCCAGGAGCCCTAGCCGGACAAGAATATGGCAGAAGTGGACCTGAGCAGTCTGGACATCCTTCTAAGGAGACATGAATAGTCCTCATGTTTCTGCCTTCTGCATCGCTGGCTGTGAGTAAGAGGTCAGTGCTTTGAATTCCTCATCTGTAGTCGCTGTAGTTTTCTTCACAGGCCGCGTGCTTCCTCGTTGGGTATGAGGCTCTGGGATTAAGGCTGGGGAAGGGACAAGAGTCTCCTGAAGAAAGAGAGTATTTTGGGTGCCATTACAATGGGTGCCTTCTAGTTGCAGTTGTAACGTAGTAATGGGAGATGGGTCGAGGGTGGAGCCGTGGGATATGGGAGATGTGAAAAGAAGATACTACGCGACATTGCAGACGGAGATGCTAATTTTTTTGGCTCCCCCCCCTCTCCCCCACCATTAGGTTTAGAACCAAGGAAAACGAAGTCACGTGTCAGAGTCTACTGCCCTCATGCGATGGAAAGCGAGCGAGAGCGTTGAGACTCTGAGCATTGTTGATGGCACTCAAAAGCCGTCCATCTGGGAGCTGTGGAGACGCCGCTGTCAGTGAGATAAGTGTCTGGTTTGGTGAGGGCTCTGCTCACGCCCACTAAGTTGGGGCTGGGTTTGTATGAAAAGGTTCCTGACTAGCTGTGGTCACGAGGGAGAAAAGGTCCCTATTTTCAGAGGTTGCTCATTTCTCTGGTCAGGAATGGTGTCTCCTCTGCAGCGGAAGGTTGGATTCAGAAGGATGACTCCAGGTGGTGAGTTGCTTGCTTTCCTCCCATGTTTTTATTTCTCTCTTTGTCTGTCTGTCTGTCTGTGTCTCTCTCTCTCTCTCGTACGTTGGCCAACACACAGACTTTATCTCTCCCTCTCTGTCTGTCCTTGCCTTTCCCTGTACTGTCTCCCTTTGTAGGACACAGGCAGGCGTGCTAGGTGTGCATCCCCACAGGCCAGTTCTTGGGAGCCATGGAGAAGTAGGAGGGGAGGAAAATCATGCAGGGCTGTGACTGTCGGTGTTATCTCGGTCTCTGTTCGTCGAGTGGGGCCGAGGTAGATGGGATTGGAGAGGGAGGCCAGGATGAGGGCAAGATTTGAAGCAACAAATGGAGCTTTAAGTAGTGATGGCTCGTGCTTGGCTTTTGCAGCTGCGCTTCCAGAGGAATTTTCCAAGAGCCCTATCCCGAGGAGAAAGTGGCAGAAGTGGACATGAGCAGACTGGACATCCTTACAAGCAGATATAAACAGTTCTCAGCTTTCTGACTCCCGCATAACTGACTGTGAGTAAGCAGTCAATGGTCTGAATTTCTCATCTGTGCTCGCTGTAGTATTTTTCACAGGCTGTGTGCTTTCTCGTTCGGTATGGGGCTCTGTGAGATTACGGCTGGGGAGGGGCCAGAGTCTGCTGTGCAGAGTGACTGTCGGGTGCCGTTGTAAGGGGTGCTTTTTGGTTCTAATGCTAAATGTGTAATGGGAAGATGTTTGAGGGAGGAGCCCCGCCGTGAGGGAGAGGCGAAAGGAAGAGCCTACGAGATGTTGCCGACTGAGATGGTAACGGATTTGTGTTTTCCCCTTGTGCTGGGTTTAGGACCGAGGGAAAAGAAGTCACGCCTCAGAGACTCAAGCCCTCATGTGATGGAAAGCAAGCCGGAGCGACGAGACCGTGAGCATTGTTGATGTCACGCAAAAGCCGTCCAACTGGGAGGGGAACGGCCGCCACTCTCACTGAGATAAGTGTCTGGTTTGGTGATGGTTGTGCTCATGGCCCACCTTTCTCCTGCTAGGGAAGCCACGTTAGCTGGGGCTGGGTTTGAAGAAAATGTTCTTGACTAGCTGTGGTTATGAGGGGGACAAGGTCCCCGTTTTCAGGGTCTGCTCATTTCTCTGGCCAGGAGCGGTGTCTCCTACGCAACGGAAGGTTGCATCTAGAAGGATGACTCCAGGTAGTGAGTTACTTGCTTTCCTCCCATGTCTTTCTATCTGTCTGTCTCTCTCTCTTCTGTAGTGTGTTGGCCAACTTTCTCGCTGACTCTCCTCTCCTCTCCTTGTGCCGTCTCCCTTCGTAGGAAACGCGCAGGCATGCTAGGTGTGCATCCTAGCCAGGTCTCGGGAGCCATGGAGAAGTAGGAGCGGACGAAAACCATGAGGGGCACTGGGCACTAAAGTGGAACTGTGACTGTCGGTGTTAACTTGGTCTCTGTTCATCGAGTGGGGCTGATGTAGATGGGATTGGAGAGGGAGGCCAGGATGAGGGCAAGATTTGAAGCGACAAATAGAGCTTTAAGTAGTGATGCCTCATGCTTGGCTTTTGCAGCTGCACTTCCAGAGGAATTTTCCAAGAGCCCTAGTCCGAGGAGTAAGTGGCAGAAGTGGACATGAGCAGACTGGTGGACATCCTTGTAAGCAGACATGAACAGTCCTCAGCTTTCTGACTCCCGCATAACTGGCTGTGAGTAAGCGGTCAGTGCTTTGAATTGCTCATCTGTGCTTGCTATAGTATTCTTCACAGGCCATGTGCTTCCTTGTTGGGTATGGGGCTCTGTGAGATTACAGCTGGGGAGGGGCCAGAGTCTACTGTGCAGTGTGATTATTTCGGGTGCTGTTGAAAGGGGTGCTTTTTGGTTATAATGCTAAAGGTGTAATGGGGAGGGTTGAGGGCGGAGCCACGTCGTGTGGGAGAGGTGAAAAGGAGAGCCTATGAGATGTTGACTACTGAGATGGTAACTTGTTTCCCCCCCTCCGTTCCTTCCCCCGTGGGTTTGTAAGAAATGGTTCCTGCCCAGCTGTGCTTAGGAGAGAGACAAGGTCCCCTTTTTCAGGAGCTGCTCATTTCTCTGGCCAGGAGCGGTGTCTCTTCCGCAGCAGAAGGTTGCATCCAGGAGGATGACTCCAGGTGGTGAGTTGCTTACCTTCCTCCCATGTTTTTCTCTCTCTTTCTCTCTTCTCTAGTACGTTGGCCAACACACACCCTCTCTCTCTGTCTGTCCTTGCCTTTCCTTGTGCTGTCTCCCTTCAGAAGACACGGGCAGGCGTGCTAGGTGTGCATCTGCAGAGGCCAGGTCTCGGGAGCCATGGAGAAGTAGGAGCGTACGAAAACCAAGCAGGGCTGTAACTGTCAGTATTACCTTGGTCTCTGTTCAACGAGTGGGGCTGATGTAGATGGGACTGGAGAGGGAGGCAGGGATGAGGGCAAGACTCGACGCCCCAATAGAGCTCTGTGTAATGATAGTTCTTGCTTGGCTTTATTAGTTTGCGGAGGAATCGTCCAGGAGCCCTAGCCGGACAAGAATATGGCAGAAGTGGACCTGAGCAGTCTGGACATCCTTCTAAGGAGACATGAATAGTCCTCATGTTTCTGCCTTCTGCATCGCTGGCTGTGAGTAAGAGGTCAGTGCTTTGAATTCCTCATCTGTAGTCGCTGTAGTTTTCTTCACAGGCCGTGTGCTTCCTCGTTGGGTATGAGGCTCTGAGATTAAGGCTGGGGAAGGGGCAAGAGTCTCCTGAAGAAAGTGAATATTTTGGGTGCCATTACAATGGGTGCCTTCTAGTTGCAGTTGTAACGTAGTAATGGGAGATGGGTTGAGGGTGGGGCTGTGAGATATGGGAGATGTGAAAAGAAGATATTACGCGACATTGCAGACGGAGATGCTAATTTTTTTGGCTCCCCCCCCCCGTTTAGGTTTAGAACGAAGGAAAACGAAGTCACCCGTCAGAGTCTACTGCCCTCGTGATGGAAAGCGAGCGAGAGCGTTGAGACTCTGAGCATTGTTGATGCCACGCAAAAGCCATCCATCTGGGAGCCGAGGAGATGCCGCTGTCAGTGAGATAAGTGTCTTGTTTCATGAGGGCTCTGCTCATGCCCAACCTGAGTCCAGGTAGGGAAGCCCACTAAGTTGGGGCTGGGTTTGTATGAAAAGGTTCCTGACTAACTGTGGTTACGAGGGGGAAAAGGTCCCTATTTTGAAAGGTTGCTCATTTCTCTGGTCAGGAATGGTGTCTCCTCTGCAGCGGAAGGTTGGATTCAGAAGGATGACTCCAGGTGGTCAGTTGCTTGCTTTCCTCCAATGTTTTTCTTTCTCTCTCTCTCTTCTCTAGTATGTTGGCCAACACACACCTTCTAGCTCTCGCTGTCTGTCCTTGCCTTTCCTCGTGTTGTCTCCTTTCGTAAGACACGGGCAGCCGTGTAACGTGTGTATCCCCACAGGCTATGTCTCGGGAGCCATGGAGAAGTAGGAGGGGACGAAAATCATGCACGGCTGTGACTGTCGGTGTTAACTTGGTCTCTGTTGATCGAGTGGGGCTGATGTAGATGGGATTGGAGAGGGAGGCCAGGATGAGGGCAAGATTTGAAGCACCAATAGAGGTTTGTGTAGTGATGGCTCATGCTTGGCTTTTGCAGCTGCGCTTCCAGAGGAATTTTCCAGGAGCCCTATCTCAAGAAGAAACTGGGAGAAGTGGACATGAGCAGACTGGACATCCCTGTAAGCAGACATGAACATCCTTGTCAGCAGACATGAACAGTCCTCAACTTTCTGGCTCCCGCATAACTGGCTGTGAGTAAGCGGTCAGTGCTTTGAATTCGTCATCTGTGCTCGCTGTAGTATTCTTCACAGGCCGTGTGCTTTCTCATTGGGTATGGGATTCTGTGAGATTACGGCTGGGGAGGGGCCAGAGTCTTCTGTGTAGAGTGATTATTTTGGGTGCCGTTGCAAGGGGTGCGTTCTATTTGTAATGCTAAAGGCGTAATGGGGGGGAGAGTTTGGGGCAGAGCGCTGCCGTGTAGGAGAGGCGAAAAGAATAGCCTACGCGACGCTGCCCACAGAGGTGGTAACTTCATTGTTTTTCCTCCTTGTGCCGGATTTAGTACCGAGGGAAAAGAAATCAAACGTCAGCGTTTACTCCCCTTGTCGGATGGAAAGCGAGCAAGAGCAGTGAGCCTGCGAGCATTGTTGATGCAAGTCAGGAGCCGTCCAGTTGGCAGTGGAGCAGTCGCTACCGTCAGTGAGATAAGTGTGTGGTTTGGTGAGGGTTCTGCGTAGGGCCCCAATGGCTCCAGGTAGGGACGCCCCGTTAGCTGGGGCTGGGTTTGTAAGAAATGGTTCCTAAGCAGCTGTGGTTACGAGAGGGACAAGGTCCCCATTTTCAGGGACTGCTCATTTCTCTGCCCAGATGCAGTGTGTCCTCGGAAGCAGAAGGTTGCATCCAGGAGGATGATTCCAGGTGGTGAGTTGCTTGCCTTCCTCCCATTTTTTTCTCTCTGTCTCTTTCTCTCTCTCCTCTAGTGTGTTGGCCAACTTTCTCACTCTCTTTCCTCTCCTCTCCTCGTGCCGTCTCCCTTCGTAGGACCACGGGCATCCGTGCTAGGTGTGCATCCTAGCCAGGTCTCGGGAGCCACAGAGAAGTAGGAGCGGACGAAAACCATGCGGGGCAGTGGGCACTAAAGTGGAGCTGTGACTGTCTGTGTTTACTCGGTCTCTGTTCATCTAGTGGGGCTGATGTAGACGGGACTGGAGAGGGAGGCAGGGATGAGGGCAAGACTCGACGCCCCAATAGAGCTCTGTGTAGTGATAGTTCTTGCTTGGCTTTCTTAGTTTGCGGAGGAATCGTCCAGGAGCCCTAGCCGGACAAGAATATTGCAGAAGTGGACCTGAGTAGTCTGGACATCCTTCTAAGGAGACATAAATAGTCCTCATGTTTCTGCCTTCTGCATCACTGGCTGTGAGTAAGAGGTCAGTGCTTTGAATTCCTCATCTGTAGTCGCTGTAGTTTTCTTCACAGGCCGTGTGCTTCCTCTTTGGGTATGAGGCTCTGGGATTAAGGCTGGGGAAGGGACAAGAGTCTCCTGAAGAAAGTGAATATTTTGGGTGCCTTCTAGTTGCAGTTGTAACGTAGTAATGGGAGATGGGTTGAGGGTGGGGCCGTGGGATATGGGAGATGTGAAAAGAAGATACTACGCGACATTGCAGACGGAGATGCTAATTTTTTTGGCTCCCCCCCCCCCGTTTAGGTTTAGAACGAAGGAAAACGAAGTCACCCGTCAGAGTCTACTGCCCTCGTGATGGAAAGCGAGCGAGAGCGTTGAGACTCTGAGCATTGTTGATGCCACGCAAAAGCCATCCATCTGGGAGCCGAGGAGATGCCGCTGTCAGTGAGATAAGTGTCTTGTTTCATGAGAGCTCTGCTCATGCCCAACCTGAGTCCAGGTAGGGAAGCCCACTAAGTTGGGGCTGGGTTTGTATGAAAAGGTTCCTGACTAACTGTGGTTACGAGGGGGAAAAGGTCCCTATTTTGAAAGGTTGCTCATTTCTCTGGTCAGGAATGGTGTCTCCTCTGCAGCGGAAGGTTGGATTCAGAAGGATGACTCCAGGTGGTCAGTTGCTTGCTTTCCTCCAATGTTTTTCTTTCTCTCTCTCTCTTCTCTAGTATGTTGGCCAACACACACCTTCTAGCTCTCGCTGTCTGTCCTTGCCTTTCCTCGTGTTGTCTCCTTTCGTAAGACACGGGCAGCCGTGTAACGTGTGTATCCCCACAGGCTATGTCTCGGGAGCCATGGAGAAGTAGGAGGGGACGAAAATCATGCACGGCTGTGACTGTCGGTGTTAACTTGGTCTCTGTTGATCGAGTGGGGCTGATGTAGATGGGATTGGAGAGGGAGGCCAGGATGAGGGCAAGATTTGAAGCACCAATAGAGGTTTGTGTAGTGATGGCTCATGCTTGGCTTTTGCAGCTGCGCTTCCAGAGGAATTTTCCAGGAGCCCTATCTCAAGAAGAAACTGGGAGAAGTGGACATGAGCAGACTGGACATCCCTGTAAGCAGACATGAACATCCTTGTCAGCAGACATGAACAGTCCTCAACTTTCTGGCTCCCGCATAACTGGCTGTGAGTAAGCGGTCAGTGCTTTGAATTCGTCATCTGTGCTCGCTGTAGTATTCTTCACAGGCCGTGTGCTTTCTCATTGGGTATGGGATTCTGTGAGATTACGGCTGGGGAGGGGCCAGAGTCTTCTGTGTAGAGTGATTATTTTGGGTGCCGTTGCAAGGGGTGCGTTCTAGTTGTAATGCTAAAGGCGTAATGGGGGGGAGAGTTTGGGGCAGAGCGCTGCCGTATAGGAGAGGCGAAAAGAATAGCCTACGCGACGCTGCCCACTGAGGTGGTAACTTCATTGTTTTTCCTCCTTGTGCCGGATTTAGTACCGAGGGAAAAGAAATCAAACGTCAGCGTTTACTCCCCTTGTCGGATGGAAAGCGAGCAAGAGCAGTGAGCCTGCGAGCATTGTTGATGCAAGTCAGGAGCCGTCCAGTTGGCAGTGGAGCAGTCGCTACCGTCAGTGAGATAAGTGTGTGGTTTGGTGAGGGTTCTGCGTAGGGCCCCAGTGGCTCCAGGTAGGGACGCCCCGTTAGCTGGGGCTGGGTTTGTAAGAAATGGTTCCTAAGCAGCTGTGGTTACGAGAGGGACAAGGTCCCCATTTTCAGGGACTGCTCATTTCTCTGCCCAGATGCGGTGTGTCCTCGGAAGCAGAAGGTTGCATCCAGGAGGATGATTCCAGGTGGTGAGTTGCTTGCCTTCCTCCCATTTTTTTCTCTCTGTCTCTTTCTCTCTCTCCTCTAGTGTGTTGGCCAACTTTCTCACTCTCTTTCCTCTCCTCTCCTCGTGCCGTCTCCCTTCGTAGGACCACGGGCATCCGTGCTAGGTGTGCATCCTAGCCAGGTCTCGGGAGCCACGGAGAAGTAGGAGCGGACGAAAACCATGCGGGGCAGTGGGCACTAAAGTGGAGCTGTGACTGTCTGTGTTTACTCGGTCTCTGTTCATCTAGTGGGGCTGATGTAGACGGGACTGGAGAGGGAGGCAGGGATGAGGGCAAGACTCGACGCCCCAATAGAGCTCTGTGTAGTGATAGTTCTTGCTTGGCTTTCTTAGTTTGCGGAGGAATCGTCCAGGAGCCCTAGCCGGACAAGAATATTGCAGAAGTGGACCTGAGTAGTCTGGACATCCTTCTAAGGAGACATAAATAGTCCTCATGTTTCTGCCTTCTGCATCACTGGCTGTGAGTAAGAGGTCAGTGCTTTGAATTCCTCATCTGTAGTCGCTGTAGTTTTCTTCACAGGCCGTGTGCTTTCTCGTTGGGTATGAGGCTCTGGGATTAAGGCTGGGGAAGGGACAAGAGTCTCCTGAAGAAAGTGAGTGTTTTGGGTGCCGTTACAATGGGTGCCTTCTAGTTGCAGTTGTAACGTAGTAATGGGAGATGGGTTGAGGGTGGGGCCGTGGGATATGGGAGATGTGAAAAGAAGATACTACGTGACATTGCAGACGGAGATGCTAATTTTTTTGACTCGCACCCCGCTCCCCCTTTAGGTTTAGAAAAAAGGAAAACGAAGTCACCCGTCAGAGTCTACTGCCCTCGTGACGGAAAGCGAGCGAGAGCGTTGAGACTCTGAGTATGGTTGATGCCACGCAAAAGCCATCCATCTGGGAGCCGAGGAGATGCCGCTGTCAGTGAGATAAGTGTCTTGTTTCATGAGGGCTCTGCTCACGCCCAATCTGAGTCCAGGTAGGGAAGCCCACTAAGTTAGGGCTGGATTTGTATGAAAAGGTTCCTGACTAGCTGTGGTTACGAGGGGGAAAAGGTCCCTACTTTCAGAGGTTGCTCATTTCTCTGGTCAGGAACGGTGTCTCCTCCGCAGCGGAAGGTTGGATTCAGGAGGATGACTCCAGGTGGTGAGCTGCT
>NW_027054480.1:0-12000 GCF_011386835.1 Chrysemys picta bellii
CGGGCACCCTTGATACTTCTTCCCATAGTGGGCTGCCCTTTGAGAGGATTGGCAAGGACCTGGTAAAGAAAAGTGGGTTGGGTGCCGATATAGCCTTGTAGTAGTAGATTATGCAACCCGGTACCCCAAGGCCAAGCCATTATGGACTACTTCGGCCCCCACAGGCTCCTAAAAATTTTCAATAATTTGTCCATAATTTCCCATAATTTTCCAATCATAAACCAGAGAAGCAAATGAAAGAGATTATTGCAATGCAGTTAATTCTATTTACTTTCTTAGTTGATAGAGACCTATTGATTTACCTTCCAATGCAAGTGAATAGGAACAAGGCGGGAATGAGGAAAGGTCAGCCTGGTTCCCCTTTAAAATACTCCTCTAACAAGCGCTATGGGGTTGCTGGGAGCAGAATTCTCAACTCCTAATCTCACGGGGCCCAATCCAAATAAAGAAATTTAATTATTATTGTCCCAGGTACTGCCCCTACAATACAACCCTCAACACTGTCCCCACAATGGAATTCCCCAGGATCAAGGGTAAATCTTGCTCCAGGAGCCCCAATGCAACGAAAATCAGAATTATGGGCACAGCAGCTTCTCCTTTCTCAACGGGGAGGTCCAGTGTGATGGCACACCATAAAAAACAGGAAATTGTTTACAAAACACAACCTTACATTACAGTAAAGGCTCTTCATAAATGCACACACTTAAAGCTGGAAAATGGGGGAAACTAAAATGAAGGGTGTTTGCATCTACTTAAACAGTCAGTTACAACACAGAGGATGTGCCTCTCTCATAATCAAGAATTCAGAGTAATGAAGTTATGTCATGCAATTAAATTCATTCTTTTAAAAAGTGTACTTCAACCCTTAAAGAGGATGGTATAATTTTCCTTTGCGGGCTTATCTATTAGCAATTATTTACTGAACTTGAAAGCAAATAAGTCACTAACTATCACAGGTACCATAGCCTGAAAATAAGGCATTTGTGTCAAAGTCTGTTTCTCTTAAGGGTACGTCCTCACTACGGGGGGGGTCGATTTAAGATACGCAAATTCAGCTACGTGAATAGTGTAGCTGAATTCGACATATCGGAGCCGACTTACCCCGCTGTGAGGACGGTGGCAAAATCGACCTCCGCAGCTCCCCATCGACAGCGCTTACTCCTACCTCCGCTGGTGGAGTAAGCGCGTCGATTCGGGGATCGATTGTCGCGTCCTGATGAGACGCGATAATTCGATCCCCGAGAGATCGATTTCTACCCGCCTGAATAGGCGGGTAGTGTAGACCTAGCAGCATATCCATATGATTGATACTTTAAACATTTAATAATAAAATACACTTAAAAGACTGATTTGAGAAAATGAGCCCTTTCCCAAGGTTTAAAGGGCTCAAATGCGACAATGCATTCATTTAACTTTATACATGTAAGTAATGGTGCTGAAGTAAATGGGATGTTAATATGTCCTTAAAGTTAAGCATGTGCTTAAGCACTGCAATGTTGCCAACGCATTCACAAATTGAGTCAGTCCCCTCAAAAATCATGATTGTCTTAAAAACATGAGATTAAAAAAAGCATTTTGAGTTGTTTTCATTGGCCTTTTTTGAACATTTATTGTTTATACTTTATACTTTTTCTTTGCAGTCATGAGACCAAGAACTGTACTTTTTATTTTAAACAAAAGCTGAGATTCTCATATAATCACATGACTCAAGAAGCAGAGGCTTTACCAAAAAACACAAAATATTGTACGACTAATGGTACAATTGCAAGAGTTTGCAGCACTAGTTCAGTTCAGAGCAGGGATCATTGTGTCTAAAGTTAAGCACCTGCAAATCTTTAGGGGCATAACTGGAGCCAGGAAATGGAGTCAGAAAATGGTAAGTGAAACCTGGCTCTGAATTAAAGATTGACATGTTAAAATCTGGGCGATTTCTGTTTTCTTCTGTCATTTCTAATAATGCTCCTGCTTTGGCTGGGAAATGTTCTCTCTCACACTTTTTGGGGTAGGACCATCACTGCCTCTCTGTGCAGTGTAGAGGGTGGAGCACAGTGTCAGTGTAACTCACTAGTGAATGTGTGTTACACGTCTCACCTCTCTGCCTGCTCTCTCAGACAAGTCTGTTACAGCTCCATTTTATGAAGCTTTGGCAGTTTGTGCTTTTAGCACTGGAGGTCCACGGGTTGGTCCCCAGTATGTTAGCCAAGATGGCGGCCGTCACCTCAGCACAAAGCAAATAGTTATTTATGTCCATAAATATTATAAAAAAAAGCAAATGTTGAAAATCAGAGTTGCAGAGAAGGAGATACAATTCCTCCTCCCTCCCCCCACACGCACACACTGTGCAGGGCAGAGCTCTCCCTAGGTTATTTCTTACCAGGTCTCAGTGTCTCAGAGAGTTTCTCAGCCAGATCTCTCCTGTTTATAGATTTCAGCACATTCACTGTCACTTCCGCCCCATAGTCCTCTCCATAGTAGCTGAGCAGGGATTGAGTCATGTCCACAGGTGATGCGTCCTCTAATTTACCCATGGGGATATTGTCATAGTCCCTCTTCAGCTTAAATTTGTTCAGTTTCAACTTGAATTTCTTGAGCTCATTCTTTGTCAGCTCTTCAAGAATGTCATGTAAGCAATCGCTCACTGCTTTCTCCATGGCATCTCCTTCCTCAGCTCTCTGAGCAGCCTGCGAGAGGAGAGACAAAACCAGGAGATGGTTCACAGAAAAAAATAGCGGAATAATCAGAGCAAAACTGAAACTAAAGGGGTCTAAAGCACTCACCTCACATCAACCCCCTCCCTTCTTGCCTAGCGCTCCCTCCAGTCATGCAAACAAGAGTTGCTGCACATTCGCTTTCAATCCCAAATGGAAACCCGCCCACAAAACACTACACTGGTCCTTCCTGAAACCAAGACAAAACTAGGTCAGGCCATTGGAACAAAATCTATCAGGTGAGAATAGGACAGCAAATGTGAAAAATCGGGACAGGGGATGGGGGGGTAATAGGGGCCTATATAAGAAAAAGACCCAAAAATCGGGACTGTCCCTATAAAATCGGGACATCTGGTCACCCTAGGTGAGAAGAACACAGAAGAAAAGAGCAGGGACAATAGTGGCACCATCCAACGTTTCCTTCTAACAGAAAAGGGAATGATTTTGATAGTACAATTTCTACATCCTGCTCTCCAATTTCCCCCAGTTTGCCCCTTCCGTTAATGGCACATCACTCTGCTGGGTGTATGAATAGCATCCAGGGTGGGAAGAGCATCACACTATGTGTAACTCCCCCCAACATTTTGTATGTGGTCTCACAGAAGGGGCAAAGGAGCTTTAACCATCACGGCAGTGTGTGTGCTGGGGCAGAGTGTGGGACGAGGAAGTTGGTGTTTAAATCCAAAACCACAAGATGTATGTGTTGGGAAAGGGGGTTGAGCCATGATACAGGAAAGAACGGGTGGTTTATGGTTCAATTGTTGAGTTGAACATACACGAAAGTCTAGAGGCAGGAAAGTGATTTATTGCAGATGAGGTGGGAGTGGTTATTACACGGAAAGGAATTAACAGATCTTCACAATAAGGTGCTGGGGGAATAACAAGGGGACATTTTTTCTGTTAGAAGTGGGAGGAACCATTTTAGCCTTATGCTCAGCACTAATCTATAGTGAGGTCAAGATCAATGGTAGGGATTGTTGTCTCCGTTAGCCGTTCTGAAGCCACGTGTACACTAGGAATGCTTTACTGGCATAGTATGCCTGCAAAGTGCTCCTATTGCAGATACCACCATACTGACAAAGCTGGGCTGTTACTACTATAGCTTATTCCACCATCGTCCCCGAATTAAACAAACTATACCAGTAAAAATGCTTCCCTCCCCATCACCCACACATCTGCTTGGTTTTCTGACAGGCTGTGTCAGATGAAGGGAGAGGGGCAGAAATTCAAGCACCCATGGCAGAAAACAAACGCTGAGTCAGATAGGATAAAACACAATGAATTCCTCCAAGCGTTAGCTGAGGCTGTATTACAGGCCAAGTGAAACTTCTTAGCCTCCACTGAAGTTGCCAAATCCTGCCCCAAGGAGCTATCCAACATGGTAAATTGCTTCAGCAGGCCTGATGACCTACAACCTGCAACAGAATCCAGCACCAAGCACTGCAAAAAGTTATCATCGTACTGCGCTGAAAAGATCATGCACACTTGGGAAGCTTTCTCAATACCCACTTCACCGGCACCCACCAATCAACAGCCTAACTGCATTCCTGGAGTTCTCTACATTCACTCATCAAGAGGTTTTGGACACCCAAAAGAAATCTTGACTCAAGACTTGTGAATCTGACCCATACACTTGCTGGCTTGTGAAAGAGAGAAATGATTAACTTGGTCACGTCTGAAATAGCCAACACCTCGTTCAGAGAATTAACCTTCCCTTCCCTTCCTCCTTCAAACACAGAATAGTTCGACCAGCACTGAAGACACCCACCCTGGATACATTTGTTCTAGCCAGCCAGTGCCCACTATCCTCTCCATTGGTAGATTCTTACCAGCCTTTGCTGCATCGATGAGTCTCTCCGATAGATCCCTCAGGTTGATGGCTCTCAGCACCTCCATGACTATCTTCTGATCATAGGCTTTCCTATAGTAGTAGATCATCTCATTGGTGACATCCACAGGCTTTGCTGTTTCCAGTATGTCCCAGAAAGCTGAGTTATAACCACCTTCTACTTTGATTGTATTCAGTGTGAACTTGAACGCTGAGACCCCTTCTGCCCCAGATCTTCCAGGGTTTCCAGCAGATGATATTCCACTGCCTCCTCAGACATTACCTGAGCTGACTCCTGGAGCAGAAAAAAATCAGGAATCTGCACCTGCATACAGACAACCCAAAATGCTTTCTCCTGGAAACTAGCACCTTTCTCTAATGCGCTCACAACTCAAAGCAACCCTCCCCCACCCCCATTCTCCACTATCATATCCACAAACCTGAGCAGTTCACTTAAATCTCAAAGCAACCCCCCCACACCAAGGACTTATCCAATTCCATCTCTGTTCTGCTGGAATTTACCTGACCTGTGCTTGTGTGACTGGAGAGAGAGAATGGAAATTGCAAAACACAGCGATGATACTTATGCAGATCTATGAGAGTAAAATCTAGCAGAAGAGAAGGGATGGGGGAGTGAGATTGCCACTGGGAATTGGTTAAAGAAGCTGCATTGCACATTGTGCTGCAGTCCAGACTTTGAACTGTGCACGCGCGTTAATCTTGCTTATCTTCACGTTGTTTTGGAAGGAGAAATGACTGCCTGGGAGAAGTGAAAAGTGAAAGTGTTTCAATTGCTGTGCTTATCACCTGCTGCTTAATTGCCAGCCTTGTCTCTATAGTTGTCTGTTTTCCCCACTCCACCCCCTACTTATGACATGCTTCTCCTGTGCTGGTCTGCAAAGCCATTACCCTCTTTTCTCGTTCAGATCCCTCCCCAAAACCCACATAGACGTTCCTGGGACACATTCTGCTCTTTTAAAATGCAGGTATCAGCAACTTCAACACAATTCTTATCAGGAAGGACGTGGGGTCAAGCTGCCCTTTCTGTGGCACCTAGGGTTACCATATTTCAGCAAGCAAAAAAGAGGATGGGAGGAGCCCCGCCCTAGCCCCTCCCCTGCCCCTCCCACTTCCCGCCCCCCCAGAACCCCCAACCCTCCCCCCGTTCCTTGTCCCCTGACTGCCCCCTCCTGGGACCCCTGCCCCTAACTGCCCCCCAGGACTCCACTCCCTATCTAAGCCTCCCTGCCTCTTGTCCCCTGACTGCCCCAACCCTTATCCACACCCCCACCCCCAGACAGACCCCTGGGACTCCCACGCCCCATCCAACCACTCCCCACCCCCTGACAGCCCCCCCCAGAACTCCCAACCCATCTAAACCCCTCTGCTCCCTGTCCCCTGACTGCTCCGATCCCTCTCCGCACTCCTGCCCCCTGACAGCCCCCCCAGAACTCCCAACCCCTCTAAACCCCTCTGCTCCCTGTCCCCTGACTGCTCCGATCCCTCTCCCCACTCCTGCCCCCTGACAGCTCCCCCCAGAACTCCCAGCCCCTCACCCCCCCGCTCCTTGTCCCCTGACTGCCCCCTCCTGGGACCCCTGTTCCTAACTGCCCTCCAGAACCCCACCCCCTACCTAAGACTCCCTGTTCCTTGTCCCCTAACTGCCCCCTCCTAAGACCCCCCCCAACTGCCCCCCAGGACCCTACCCCCTACCTGTACCCTGACTGCCCAAAACTTTCTCCACTCCCCCCAAAAAGCCCCCCCCCGTTTCTTGACTGCCCCCTCCAGAACCTCCCTGCCCCTTCTCCTGCCCCCTGGCCCCCTTACCCTGCTGCTCAGAACAGGGTGTTGGGCTCTGTGCGAGCCGGACATGTGGCTGCGCTCCCCAGCACAACAAAACCCGGTCCTTGGCCCTGCACAGTGCTGCCGGAGCCGGGCTGCAGGGGAGAGCTGCCCTTGTATCAGCACAAAGTGCTCTCGCTCCCGTTTTGCTACGCTGCATGGCAGAAACAGCTCCCAGTTGCAAAAGGGGAGGGCTGCACTTTGTGCTGATACACTTGCAGGGCGGAGCTCCTCTACAGTTGCTCCGGACTCCAGCCCGGGACTTTCCTGCAGCCCTCCCAGCCGCTCGCTCTGATCTGCCGGGGGAGGGGGGAAATCCCGGACATTTTGAGTGCTTTACAAATTCCCCCCGGACGCTATTTTTAGCACAAAAAGGAGGACATGTCCGGGTAAATCCGGACGAATGGTAACCCTAGTGGCACCCCAAACCCCCCCTCCCCTCCTGCCATGGTCAAGCTGAGACTGCTGAATAGAACTCTGGAAAAACCCACACCTGGTTAATCAATAATCCGAAGGAACCTCTTGCTTGACCATTGAAACTGCTTACTTAGCAAATTTTCCTTAAGGGACATGTCATTCTATAACTAATGTATAAAAGGGGGGAAAGTTTGAGGTAGTTGGACTTGTTTGGGGACTCTTTTGAACTCGTTTTGGACTCTCCCTCTGGATACTTCTTGCAGTCCCCACTGGCAGACGGAAGATTTGGCCACCGGAAGCCTGCCGCTGTGTCACTGGAGAGCCACACTCTGCTTTAGTAATTATTAAGGGTTGGGGGTGTTTTACTAAACCTGTTGCGGACGTGTGTAAGTGCTTGAGTCTAAGTTTAGCTTTAAGTGAAAGCACTCTTGTGTTTGCCTGTTTGTGCCGGCCATCTATCGGTCGGACGGCCGTGTCTCCCCTGGTTTATTTCCTGAAACCACCTTACACAGAGTCAAAGTTACCAAGAGCTTTGGGTTGACAGAACCCCGGGTAACAAGACAGGTTTCCAAATCCTGCCCCAACAAGCTATCCAGGGTGGTAAACTGCTTCATCAGGCCTAAGGGGCCTACAACCTGCAACAAAATCCAGCACCAAGCACTGCAAAAAGCTGTCATCCTACTGCACTGAAAAGACCATACACACTTGGGAAACTTTCTCAAATAGCCACTCCACCAGCACCCACCAATCAACAGCCTGCCTGCATTCCAGGAGTTCACTACATTCACTCATCAAGAGGTTCTGGGCACCCGAAAGAATTCTTGACTCCAGACTTGTGAATCTGACCCATGATTTTCCTGGCTTATGAAAGAGTAGTGATCAGCTTGGCCAGGACTGAAAGAGCCAACACCTCGTTCAGTGAAGTAACCTTCCCTTCCCTTCCTCCTTCAAACACACAATAGTTCGACCAACACTCAGGACACCCACCGTGGATACATTATTTCTAGCCAGCTACTGCCCACTGTCCTCTCCATTGGCAGATTCTCACCAGCCTTTGCTGCATTGATGAGTCTTTCCAACAGATCCCTCAGGTTGATGGCTCTCAGCACCGCCATGACTATCTTCTGATCATAGGCTTTCCTGTAGTAGTTGATCAACTCGGTGGTGACCTCCACAGGCTTTGCTGTCTCCAGTATGTCCCGGGAAGCTGAGCCATCAGTTTCCTTGGGAAATACCAGAGTAAATCTCCAAATGTCTCAGGAGTTCCATTCTTTAGACTTTCTTGGCTGATTTCCAGGACATCACTCAGCTTTGGCTTACAAAGGAGCTTGTGAAAAGCTTTCCCCTTCCCTGGAACACAAAATGAACATCTGATCTGAACAGCTTTCCGAAGACAGGGATTCCCAAACAGAAACTTTTGTTATTTCGGAGGTCATGTTGTAAATTCTGAATAATAACTTACAGGAGAAAATACAATGGTAACTGGCAAGGAAAGGCATATGTGGCTAAACCCACCCATTAGATCCGGCTCCTTTATTTTTTTTAGACAAATACTTTTTGTTTCACATTAATTTCTTGCCCCCTTCTCTCCAGAAGCACCATGAAGACAGCAGCAGGAGTTGGGGAGGAGGGGCTGATGGCATCTAGCCCTTTCAGGGCAGCACATGTGGAGTGCGTGGATCTGCGACCTGAGGAGGCAGGGGCTGAGATCAGAGCATGCTCACTGGATGATCTACAGAAAACACAGCTAACACAAAACTTGAAAAGCAAAGAACTGAAAAGTTAAGATGAACACTGTACAACCGCTTTTCCTCCAACCAGAGACACACATCTTAACCCTTCCACAATCCCCATACACCTCAGAAAACTGCAAATTTAACTCTGTCCCCAGTAGGGATCCCAACCTTTCAGCACCTCCTTCTACCTATTCGATGCCACTACCATTACCATATCAGACTAAACTCCCTCCCCTGTTCTTGACCTCCATCTCTTCTGCACAGTTTTGTGAATTCACTCATGCTTAGGTTTGAAGATTTTCTTCAATTCAATACAAAAGCACCATGACTAGCAAAACCCATTCCCCATGCATCATATTAGCCCCATGCCTCATATAAGCCACAAGGTTCAGATGTGGAGAACATTAGGGGGGCATATGACAAAAGGCAATATAGTATTCCACTCCTGAACTGTTCAGAAAGGCATCTGCATACTGGACCCAATGGAAGTAGTCATGTAAACCACTTTCCCTGTTAGATTACATCAGTTTATGTGGTTTAATTTAGGATAAATAATGCCAATATTTTAACAAAATAATTACATAGCACCAGTGAGACCCCCAAAATGCTCACTATGTATACATTTCTGATTTTAAACACTCTGCATTTTTTAGACATAGGAGTATGCAAATCCACGAGTCTCTTTTTAGAGATAATCTTTTTCATCAGCTCCTTGGTTGTTGTTGTTTTTTTAAGCCAGTTTTTATCTTAGATCTTGCAAACTACTTAATAGATTTACTTAAAAATCCAAAGAAAACTCAAGCTTCACTCAGAAATTTTATCCTGAAAAAGTGGGAATGAATACATAATTTTTCTTTAACAAACACAAAAATCACCAAGTTGAAGCCCATTTTAGTGGAAACTTTAACTGAGACATCACTACTGCTCTACCATACTAAGTTGCTCAGTCAGATAAACATTTTTATTAATCTCCAGTACAAATGTGCCTTTCCTGGAACTGTACCTTGGCAGGGTGTGAAGGATTGTGTGTTCCACTGAACCCAAGAGCTTTGCCACAAGGAGTTTTAACTCATAGATTCATAGATTCCAAGGCCAGAAGGGACCATTGCGATCATCTAATCCGTTCTTCTGTGTAACACATGCCAGAGAATGTCCCCAGAATTAAGCATCCAAACTTGATTTAAAAACTGTCAGCAATGGAGAATCCACCATGAAACTTGGTAAATTGTTCCAATGGTTAATTACTCTCACTGTTAAAAAAATTACACTTTATTTCCAGTCAGAATTTGTCTAGCTTCAACTTCCAGCCATTGGATCATGTTTATACTTTTCTCTGATAAAGTGAAGTTCCCATTATTAAATATTTGTTCCCCATTTAGGTACTTAAAACTGTAATCCAGCCACCCCTTAACCTTCTCTTTGTTATGCTAAATAGATTGAGCTCCTTGAATGTCTCACTATAAGGCAGGTTTTCTAATCCTTTAATCATTCTTCTGATTCTTCTCTGAAACCTCTCCAATTTATCAACATCATTCTTGAATTGTGGGCACCAGACTGGACACAGGATTTCAGTAGCAGTTGCACCAGGGCCAAATAGAGAGGTAAAATAATCTCTGTACTCCTACTCAATATTCGCCTGTTTACGCATCCCAGGATCACTTTAGCCCTTTTTGACCACAACATCACATTGGGAGCTCAAGTTCAGCTGATTATCCACCATGATCACCAAATCATTTTCAAAGACACTGCTTCCCAGGATACAGAACCCCATCCCCAAAAACGAGAAGGAGTCTGGTGGCACCTTAAAGACTAACAGATTTATTTGGGCATAAGCTTTCATGGGTAAAAAAAAACCCACTTCTTCAGATGCATGGAGTGAAAATTACAGATGCGGGCATTATATAATAACACATGAAGAGAGCTTAAGAATTGTTTCTGCCTTTAACACTCAGATGCCCAACTCAGGTCAGCAGCTATGCCTGGGAGATGAATGAATTTCGTCAAATTGGGTCTCTGACCTCCTCCGAGAGAGCAGTAATCACTGCTCTGTGGAGTCATTCTTCCTGTCTGAGCCATTATGAATGACAAGGGCTAATTGTTGAGCCAGAAGAGAGTTTCAGAATGACTCTGTAGCCTGCTGGTTAGAGCATTGGTGTAGGAAGACCCAAGTTCAAATCCCTTCTCCACATCCCAGAAAGGGAGGATTTGAAACATGTCACATCTAGGGGATGCAAATATGTTTCCTTACCCTGGGCTCTAAAATGCTTAGTTACAGCTCTTGATCTGATGTGTGAAGCACCCACAACTTCACCAAGAGAGGGAAGTCTAAGACGGAGCCTCCAGGCTGAATGGTGCAGGTTTAACTTCTCTCACTTCGCCACCTCCTTTTGTGGACCCACTCTGGCCATGCCTGGCAGAGGGGCACTAGCTTTGATCACCATCCACCACCCATAGGCTTGGGAGCAGCCCCCCCCCAAAGGACATTCCCTTCCCCAACTGCCTTTGGGCCTGCCATGTGTTGACCTGTTTTGATTGTCCAATTCCCTGCAGAACCTCCCAGGCAGAGGCAGACAGGATTGCCTCTGCCCTGGGGAAGCTCGTTGTGGGGTAGGTTTTGCTCCTGCCTGCCTCACAGGCTTTTTGGGGTAAGGTGCCTCATGCTCCATGCATGGGTGCTGCTCAGACAGGTGGTGCTAAGCCTTGAGGGAGCTGGTGGCAGTGTACTGCACTGTGGGGTAGCTGTAGATAAGGTCAATGTCAGGTGCTTTCCTCTCCCTGTCCCAACTAAGGGCCATTGGGATTGGTTCCCACGTAAAGGGATGTGGGTGTAGCATTAGCGTGTGGATGTTTGTTTCTTCCCCTGGTGGTATCTCCCCTTCCAAGCTGGGTTCACCACCTCCAGGATGTGTTGGAGCTCATCACCCGAGTTTCCTGGAGGGGTGTTGGGAGAGTCAGTGCTCCTGTTCCACTCAGGAAGTAGAGGGCCTTGCTTGCAGTGGAATTTTCCTTTCCATTTCCCCAGTCATATGATTTCTCACAACTTTTAGTTTCACGCCTCGCCCCAGTCTCTTCTAGCCAGGGTTCAGCTCATGCAGCATCCTCCTCTCTTCACTTCAGCAACTGCCTTCGTAGGAACCAAAGCAGAGTTGCAGTAGTTGCTTCATCCCAGAAAAGTGAACTGGAACTTCTGAAAGCTGGTAAGGTAAAAGCAGTAGAGTCCTCAGTGAAGTGACTGTGTACAAATGACCCTTCTTACTCGACAGGTTTGCTGCACGTCTTCATTTCAGATCTGCAGACAACAACCCCTCTTAGTCCTGGAGCGAATTCTGTGGCTCTAATTCTGCAGCTGCTCCATGCACAAAGCTCCCACTGAAGTACATTGAGGTTCTAGCTTTAGCACATCACTTAATCTGTGCTATTTATAGAGTGCTCATCACTTGGTGTGCACAAGCAGGTGAGCACCTAGGCT
>NW_027054481.1:0-12000 GCF_011386835.1 Chrysemys picta bellii
GCAGTAGCAGAGGGTGTGTAAGCAGAATTTGCTGGCTGGAAGGTGTTAAATACAGCATTAGGTGTAACCAGCTGAGCAACTCAGGCTGAAGCCCTTCTCACACATGACAGCAGGTGGCACCAAACTATGCCTGTCCACTGCACACCAATGGAGGCTGCTTCTGTGCCAAGTTTGTATAGTGGACAAACCATGGGCCAGATTCAACCACTCTTTGAGAGATCCCTTACTTCACAAACACTTGCACTGAGAAAAATGGAACTGCTCAGGGAGTAAGGTACCACTTAGTGGAGGGTGGGCCGAATCTGACCCGATGTTGATAGATGAGCTATTACTTTGTTACAGCCAAATGGGTCCCGGTGTAAAAGTGGACATTGACATAAATGGAGTTGTACTTGTTTACCCCAGGGTTGAATTTGGCCCCGTGTCTGAAATCAGGCAAGTTAACAGCAAAGCTCCCATTGATTTCATTAGGACCAGGATTTCACCCAGTTGTCAGAATATGCTACTTCGTAAGTTAGGATGTCTTATTGATTAATATGGCACCGAAAATGCACGTCTCTCTTTCCAAAAGCTCATATCTGTACAAGTAAACTATTAACACCCAAGGTCTTCTAGAAAGATCATTCATAATACTGATCTGACATGACTTTGCAAGTAGCCATTTTCCACTCTGTTTCTTAGAGAAAAACAAATATGTAACAAAACTCTGGAATGCCTGTTCAATATTTCATTCTCCAGTTATTAAGCATCATCCTGGGAGCAATGAGACAAGAAAAGAGTCTTTTCTCGTTTCAAGCTCTGCAATGAACAGTGCAAAGCTGTGTGCAATGGATCTGGAAGAAGCTTTATATATTATGACAACCCAACATATCTCTAGGGTGCTCTACTACTGTGGAATGTAGTTTTAAGTCAAATCATCCATTAAGTCAGCAAATGTGGAAAAATTTCCCAGTTTGCTGTAGATGAAAAGCACACCGACACCCACGACTCCATTCTAATGAAAGCAATGAAGTAAGATCATCAACCTAAATTGCTCCTATTAATCTAACCACATGATCTTGCACTAATAACTAAGATGAGTCTGTGAAGCTTCAGGACTGTGTTATATGGAAATAGCCACAATCTCCATCCTTGCATGACAGTTTTAGGATCAAATTTGGGTCCTAAACTTTTCCAAAAACCTAAAAACGCATCTCATTTGCTTACACAAAAGTGCATTTGTGTGTTCAGCTTGAGGGACTGCAGGAATAAGCACTTATTTCTGCAAAAACCAGGGGATGTTCACAAAAGTTCCCTGTACTAGTATAAGGCCTAGACACCACTTAAGTCTACATGTAGAACTTGTGTGGTGTGTAGGTCTCATGCTAACTCCCACTGAGTGAATTTCACCATTAAATACTAATTCATGAAATTCAGTCCTTTGGAATCTTCCTCCCACACACTGGGAGGAATGGGAGCGGTAAAGTTCCATGGGGCTATTATTTGTATTGGACCAAAACTGGTTTGCAGTTCATGTATGTACCACTGAGTAATGTGAATTCACTAAGCCTTAACAATTCAAGAACCATCTCAGTAACTTCAGTTAGCAGACTCCAGGTATGAACCAGATAATGCTCTGATACACAGTTTAAAATTAGGGTAGGTCTACAATGCACACTAAGCCCATGGATTCTGTTTCCAAGCTCATGGTTGAGCATCCACACTGTATTGTAAACCTGGGCTTACAGTTGCTGGACTTGGGTCTCACAGCCATGCCAATGCATCCATACTGCACTACACAGACTTTCTGACTCAGGTCTGAGTCTACACTACAAAATGACAGGGCTTGGCCCTGAATCATAGAATATAGAATCATAGAATATCAGAGTTGGAAGGGACCTCAAGAGGTCATCTAGTCCAACCCCCTGCTCAAAGCAGTAGGATTTGGCTCTGATCCACTCCCCCATCAGGAGTCTAGGAATTATGTCCTTAGCGCTTGCTGACTCGTGTTAGACTGATTTGTGCGTGAATGGAAAGGGAGCGTGGGCTCAAACCTGAATAAGAGCCTGGGCTGAGTGTGCAGTGTAGACACACCCAATGAAACGAAATGAAGCTTCTTCACATCGATAACAGAGTGTATCCCTTGTTGGCAACACATTTCACTTGCCACTTCTGTCAAAGGTAAAATAATGAAGACTTTTTTCTTGTCAATGTTATTTATTTTAATTTGCGTTCAGTGTCTGTTTAATTGTCTAGGGATCTTTCACACCTATGATGCATTGCTTAGTTTATGTTTTCTTTGGAGGCTGTCACCATCCTAATAAGAAGGTTTTAGACATTAAAGGACAGATTTTTTGAAAAAGATAGCAAAGTTAATTAAAAACGAGAAGCAACAAAAAAGCACAACAGCTGAACCAAGCATTAGACAAAAGCAAGAGGAAAGAGCAGTGCAGAAACTTGGAACAAAACCATACAAAATGCTTTGAGGTTTCCTTCAAGAAAAAGGTTCTTCAGTAATCAAAATGGCATATTATTAAATTTGTGTCTGAGGATAATTTTAAATAACTAGTGCATTTATACAATCCTATCCTTCCTTGGGGAAATCTTTCCTATAAGGACTCTTTTCTTTATGAATCTATGTACAATTCTATACATAGACACAAGGAATTCTATACTGGAACAAACCACAGGTTCTAAGTAAAAAGAACAGGAGTACTTGTGGCACCTTAGAGACTAAAATGATTAGTCTCTAAGGTGCCACAAGTACTCCTGTTCTTTTTGCGGATACAGACTAACACGGCTGCTACTCTGAAACCTGTCATTATGCAGGTTCTAAGTGAATTCTGTGGATACTTTGTAGGGCTGGTCAAAAATGCCAAATATTTTTCTTGGGATTGTTAATGCCATATATCCCCCTCTCACTCAACAAAAAATGAAAACTTGAAAAATTTTGGTTCTCAGATAAAATGTGGGGGTGTTGGTAAAATAAATTACCAATAAGTGTTTGGTTTTCAAATCTGGAAAATTGTAACTAAAATGGAAAAAAAAACCATCATTTTTGTTGAAAAGCCATTTTTATCAACTTCTTTTTTCTTGACCACAATATTTCAAGCAGCTTTAAGATCTCAGTACTTCTGTAAATCAGGCCAATGTTAATGAGGCAATCACTTTTGGCACAACATCTGGAGTATTGCTAGGAAGGTACTGGGACAGCCATCATCACTCACTGACATACAAGCCATTCTCTCACTTCTCCTCTGACTGTGTTGAATCTTACCAGTTGCAGATAATGGAAAAGAAACAGCAACAACCTTCTGAAAGAGGAAACACCACACTAGGGTATTCAAGATGGATGGTCCCAAGCTCTGCGCTGGTGGTGAAGAGGGCACACAGCCAGGACTCATCTCAGAATCACTATGCATGAGCTTTGGGAGAGAAAAGGTTTTGGCAAGAAAACATTAGGAAAGTGTGAAATTATGTCAGTGGGTGCAGGCCAAGTTACTCAGTCAGTTGTACATAGGCAGAAAAGAAGAAGAAATGTTTGGGGACTTGGGAAGAAGGGAAAGAGGAGTTTAAGGGAAAAGAGAAAAATCTGAGTTGAATAGGTGGGAGGGGGAGGGAGTCAGTTAAGGTTGGGATAACCTTAGTCAGTTAAAGTTGGGGAAACCTCAGCTGTTCATATATATAGCCATTAAACTCAATGGAAAAACTTCTACCATCTCCAATAGGTTTGGAGGAGCCCATAAACAATTGAACTTTTGGCTGATTATCCAAGCACATCCTCCAAACCTTGTGAGGTTCAACCATGTCTATCACTGGTCTCAGACTGAAAGTCTGCATAAGTTTAAAGAACCCCCTCTCAAAAAATCACCTTTCAGAGAGCACCCTATGGACTACTTCATAGGTCTATGTGAAATGTAAAATAAGTCTTAAAAATGAGATGAGCAATATTCTATTATCCTCCCGATTCGTCTCTGTAGAACAGGATAATAGAAAAACATGCACTGCTGACAGAATGTAACTTCTGATTGGTCTCGTGTCACACTGCAACAAGATATTATCTCCATTAGAAATAATGGGCTACCAATGTTGTAACTCTCTTTAACACATGACATCCAGCTTTGCAAGGTCTCATGGCAGGTAAAGAATTAACTTGTGCTGCTACTGCATGCATGACTGGAAGCCACTTACAAGATTCAGCAGCATGTCATGAAACTCACCTGAGACTTGTTAAAAACAGAAATAATCATCAAATATCAGCATTTGAACGGTCATTGCTAAATTTGGGTAGAAAACTGAAAAGCCATTTCAACGATTCTTTTTAGGCTCCCGTAGCCTTGGTGAGGAGTTATTCAATTAGGGCTATATCACCAGTTAATTACAAAGTTGTCCTCATTAAACCAATCCCTTGTGGAGAAGTCCTATAGACATTAATGAAGTCTATAAGATTTTGTAGAATGTTTTAGGGTTCTATCGAAATCAGAATAAAATCTATAGTATTTAAAAGGGAATGAAATACTTTCTATAGGTTTTTTTTAAATATCACAAAATTTTACTTGTTTATTATTTATTGGTATTGCAGTAGGATCTCAGTGATGGGGTAGGACCCCATTGTCTTGGGTGCTATGCAAACACAGAACAAAGGATGGTTGTAGCCCAAGGAGCTTAAACATGAGGGCTTGTCTACACAGTGGGGTAATGGGCTCTACGAGGGTGTGATTTCTAAAGTACAAAGTACAAAGCAATGCGACAGTATTGATAAGTATGATAGGTCATGATCTTAACACACTAGCTGCCTAGCCATTTTCTATCAAATTCTGGGGAATGGTTAAAAAACTACAATTTTATTTTTTATTTAATTCTATGGGACATTCCCTTTATGGCTCCAATCTGATGGATACATCCTTTGGAGATTATAAAAACTTGTTTATGAGAGAACTCGACTTGACATAACCTGCAGCCATCTTGTACATTTAGGCACCATATGCTGGAAGCAAGGACACCACATAGCGAGAAAGAATATGGCCTTGCTCCGGCAGACAAAAATATCTGCCCAGCTGCAGTGTTACTAACAAGGGTAGATCATCTAGGTCTGGATTCCTGTGTCTGTACGTTTCTTGCTAGAGCGGCTTTGCTCTATATAATCTAATGTAATTGCTTGTTCGGGATCATTCAGAAATGGAGAAATGGCTTTGGGTCTTTGTAGCTGTGCTACAAGATTTTTCTGGAAAAAGAAAAATGTGCCTACCATGCCATTATATATATCTATGGTAGTTATATGCACAGCACATGCAAAAACAAAAACAAACCCTACATTAATGCAATAGGAAACCATCAACTTTAAAAAAAATATGTATTAGATTTTAATTTCACAAAAGCCTACAGATTTAATCTTTTCTGGGAAAGTCCTATGGACTGTAATATAAAAATCTTCTCCAGTTTTTAGGGTTTAAAAAGAAAGTACAGTATAACCCGTCTATAGAATTCTATTGGGAGATTTTAAAAAATCCTACACAGAGGATAACTTTCTCTGTTAAATTCTATAGGTTTCTAGTGCAATTTGTATTGAACCCTATTGGTTTCATCCCTAGGAGATTCCATTGGGCTTTTGCAAAAGGGAAAGCTTCCCACAACATTCCTAACCCTTCTATATGCATCCGAAGAAGTGGGCTGTAGTCCACAAAAGCTTATGCTCTAATAAATCTGTTAGTCTCTAAGGTACCACAAGTACTCCTGTTCTTATTCCTAACCCTGTCTCTTTGTTATTGTAACCTAAGAGCCACAATCAGCAACCAGGAAGCCATTGTGCTAGGCAATATACACACGGAACAAGCAGACGGTCCCTACCTCAAAGCTCTTACCTCCTTGTACTTATAGTCAGATTGTCAGCTGATGTAAACTGGTGTAGCTCTACTGATGTCAAAGTAGCTATGGCAATTTATGCCAGTTTAGGATCTGGCCACGTTATAATAAATCACATTTTCAACCCCTGGGATAAGATTTTTGCACTCTAATCCCCAATCACACACTCAGAAAAACATGGAATCCCAACCATCCCTCCTCTACATCAGTGCAACTCTCATTGTTCTCAACTGGGTTGCAAGTGTCTAACTGGGACAGAGATAGGCCCATTGGATCTTTTTTCCTATTATACCAGTGTCAATGTGAAGCACAGCTGCTGAATTCGGTTAAGCTGCTCCGGTATCATAATGGTGTAACTGAGTAGAAGTTAGCTCAATGTCTTCTTACTTGGAATTGGGAATGATGGATCAGATACTCTGCTGGTATAGATCAGTATAGCATCTACTGAAATCAATGGAGCTACACCACCTTGTGCCAGATGAGGAGCTGTCCCTAGGAGAATGGAAAACTATTGTTTGGTGAGGCTGGAAAAAGTGACCTCGAGTGGGATGTAGACTGGAAATTTCAAGAGTACTCAGCACTGATCTAGCTGGTAGAACTCCCATTGACTTTGGTGGGAGTTTTAAGGCCAATTTATTTTGAAAAGCCCACATATAATAGCTAATTAAGATCACTCACTGATTAACCCAAATGGCAAATTTTGCTCTCAGATAATAATTGTAGATGGAGTTTCCTTGGAAGACAATAAAAATAGGGCAGGGCCAATAACCATTTTTCAGTTCACTGGCAGCCTAGAACAATTGAAAAAAATAATAATTTGGGACAAAAACATATTTTTAAATTTTGGGTGAATCATTTTTTCTTTAAAAGAGTAATTTTAGGTGGAACAAAACATTTTGTTCAACCAGAAAAGAAATATTTCATTTCCATTTCACACATTTCATTGTTGTTGAATTTTAAAAAAAAATCAAGTTAAGGGACATTTCTAAATAGAAGGTTTGGTCAACATATTTCACCCAGCTCTAGGGAGTTGTTTGTGCTGATCTGACAGCAGACTTTAGCTGAATATAAATGACTATGCTCACACACACAATATAATATATATACTACGGCTGTCGAGCAATTAACAACAACGTAATTGCAGGACTAATCGCACTATTAAACTAATAGAATATCATTTATTTAATATTGTTGATGTTTTCTACATTTTTAAATATATTGATTTCAATTACAACACAGAATACAATGTGTACAGTGCTCACATTATATTTATTTTTGATTACAAATATTTGCACTGTAAAATACAAAAGAAATAGTATTTTTCAATTCCCCCACTGAAAGTACTGTAATGCAATCTCTTTATTATGAAAGTTGAATTTACAAATGTAGAGTTATGTAAAAAAGACTGCATTCAAAAATAAAACAATGTAAAACTTTAGGGTCTACAAGTCCATTCAGTCCTACTTCTTGGTCAGCCAATCGCTCGGACAAACAAGTTTGTTTACATTTGCAGAAGATAATGCTGCCCGCCTCTTGTTTACAGTGTCATCTGAAAGTGAGAACAGGTGTTCTCATGGCACTGTTGTAGCCAGTGTCACAAGATATTTATGTGCCAAATGCCCTAAAGATTCATATGTCCTTTCATGTTTCAACCACCATTCCAGAGGACATGTGTCCACGCTGATGACAGGTTCTGCTCGATAGCGATCCAAAGCAGTGCGGACTGATGCATGCTCATTTTCATCATCCGAGTCACATGCCACCAGCAGAAGGTTGATTTTCTTTTTTGGTGGTTCGGGCTCTGTAGTTTCCAGATTGGAGTGTTGCTCATTTAAGACTTCTGAAATCATGCTCCACACCTCGTCCCCCTCAGATTTTGGAAGACACTTCAGATTCTTAACCTTGGGTCTAGTGCCGTAGGTATCTTTATAAATCTCCCATTGGTACTTTCTTTGAGTTTTGTCAAATCTGCAGTGAAAGTTTTCTTAAAGCAAACAACATGTACTGGGTCATCATCCAAACCTGCTAAAACATGAACTATATGGCAGAATGTGGGTAAAACAGACATACAATTCTCCCCCAAGAAGCTCAGTCACAAATTTAATTAATGCATTTTTTTTTTAATGAGCATCATCAGCATGGAAGCATGTCCTCTAGAATGATGACCAAAGCATGAAGGGGCATACGAATGTTTAGCATATCTGGCATGTAAATACATGGCAATGCCGGCTACAAAAGAACCATGCAAACACCTGTTCTCACTTTAAGGTAACATTGTAAATAATAAGCATTAGGTCCCATAAATGTAAACAAACTTGTTTGTCTTCGTGATTGTCTGAACAAGAAGTAGGACTGAGTGGACTTGTAGGCGCTAAAGTTTTACATTGTTTTGTTTTTGAGTGCAGTTATGTAACAAAAAGAAATCTACATTTGTAAATTGAAGTTTCATGATAAAGAGATTGAGAACTTGTATGAGAGGAACTGAAAAATACTATTTCTTTTGTTTATCATTTTTAGAGTGCAAAGATTAATAATCAAAAATAATAATATAAAGTGAGCATTGTACACTTTGTATTCTGTGTTGTAATTGAAATACATATATTTTAAAATGTAGAAAAACATCCAAAAATAGTTAATAAATTTCACTTGGTATTCTATTGCATTACAGTGAATTAAAACTGTGATTAATCGCAATTCTTTTTTTAAATCATGATTTTTTTAAATTAATCGTGTGCGTTAACTGTGAATAATTGACAACATATATATATATATGGGAGCCAGGGAATATATAAATTCCTTCCTTAAATTAGTTTAGGCACAAAATGGGGACCTAGGTAAAACTATTTCTGCAAGACTGTACACACTAAAATGCCTGCAATACCTTTCACCTTGAGTTGTCCATTGAAGTGTAGATAATTTTGTCCCAATCTCCCTTTTACAATTGTCTCCATCTATTAAAAACATGCTTAAATCCTTTTGAAAGGGTAAATAGCATAACATGATTTGATTCGCATCCATGCTGGAAATTTCACACGTCAAGTAAAAGCTGTGAATATATCATTATCTTGACAGCCTGGTGAAAAGGAGGCAAAAAGATCACACTTCATTTATGATATTTCCCCTGCTTTACTGCTTTGTGTTTTTTTCTTGGGGTGGGGGGTGGGAGGGAGAAAAACAGAAAGAAATCCATGTATCAGAGCAGAGCAGGTGGGCAAAAGGAAGATGTCAGTATATCTACTGTTTGCATGTATAGGATCACACTAGTGATTGGGATGCCGGAATGTAGGAGCATGTGAAGTAAAGACAGTGGGCCAGGGGAGCCCTAACTGGCGGAAGGTCAGTAGATTAAGCCTCCAATCCTGGAAATACCGCTTAACTGTGAGCACTTTGGGAACAGCCTTTGGTGTCAGTTGGGCTGCTCAAGCGTAGCAAGTTAAGTAGCATCAGGGTCTAAAAGGCAATGAGTGAAATGCAGGCTCCATTGAAGTGAAAAGCAAAACTCCCAATCTTTTGGGGACTGCCGCTCACCCCAGCCAGCGAAAAGGAGGGGAAGCTTGGGGGCAGAGTGGCTGCTCACCCCGGTCAAGGAGAGGAAGGAGAGCTCCCCTCGGCTTTTAGCAGAGCAAGGTTGCTGTGTTGCTCCTTGGTACCCCTTTCTGAACCTTTCTTCGCGGAGTGGGGGCTGGCCTCAGGCCTCCAAGGGGAGGGGGGCTGGCCCCGGGGGGAGAGGCTGGGGAACAGGGAGAACCGCCCCCTGGCCCAAGACCACTCCGCTTTGCTCCCCTGGCTCCCAGCCTTGGGAAGTGTGTGTGTGGGGGGGGAGGGGGCGCCCCCCCCAGCACTCGCTGGTGGCATGGCTGGGAGCCAGGGGAGTGGAGCAGGCTGGGGCCAGGTCGCTCCATTTACCACACGGTGAGTGCAGGCCCGACCCCTGCAGCAGTCCTCAGGGGAGTGGGGGCGGGGTGGGGAAGGAGCGAGGGCATGAAGAGGCGGGGCGGGGGCCATGGGGAAGAGGCGGGGCAGGGGCTGGAGCAGCACACCGCTGCAGAGGGCACCAGGAAATGTGGTGCCCCAAACTTCCTGGTGCCCTACGCAGCTGCTTACTTTGAGTATGGGTAGGGACAGCCCTGGCTGTCTCCCCTGCCCAGTAATGCCAACCCTGAGCATCCAAACATCAAACAGGTCCCCACATATGATGAGATTGGCTATAAAACCATGTGATTTAAACCACTAAGAAGTGTTGGGTTCTTTGTATCTGCCTCCTGGTGGCTCAGTCTTTAGAGATCACCTTGAGGTTTCCTCTGCACCATGAGGGCTAGAAATGTGCTTAAAGAAAAAAGCAAGATGTGATTATCACCCAATCCCATGACTCCAGAGGTTGAAGATTTAGGTTCAACACCAGATATGGTGAGACTCACACTAAACTTGCACATGTTGGCAATGGCAACAATGCTTCTCTCCCCTCCGTAGCCAAAAGTCTCAGAATGATTTCCAGTTCTTGGTTTTGGCCAGACTGGAAACTCAGGGTATGTCTAAACTGCAATAAGAGACCCCTGGCAGGGCTGTGGCAGACCTGGATGAGCTGACTCGGGTGTGCGGGGCTTGGGCCACAGGGCTATGAAGTTGCGGTGCAAACATTCGGGCTTGGACTGGAGCCAGGGCTCTGAAACTCTGTGGGGTTTCAGCAGTAGAAAAAAGGTGTGCAAAAATCTATTAAGACTAGAAGTGAATTGAAACTTTGTCAAACCTCAGAACAGTTGTAGGTTCAGTTCAAGTTTTTAGGAGGTTCTTATTTTACACAAATCAATTTTCTCCTTTCTTTTCACATCTCAAGACCTGTTAATAACCAGTCACAATGTATTTTTCCCCCGAATTTAAATTCAGCTGTTTAGAGTTTAGATTTAGCTTGGGGAGTGACATTATTTAAATGACGAGGTGGAGTGCTCAGATATATTCAGGCAAGCAAACAAAGTGGTACATGTCTAGATTATCAATGGTAGTAAATGACTGATAGATGTTATAGGATGATATAATCATTACCAGTGTGTGGTATGGAAGGTTATAAGTTTTGCTGGTTGGAGAATGATAATTTCACAACAACTTTTGAGGTTTCAACATTTGTTTTTATTTCATTTGGGACAAAACCAAACCCTTTCAAATGTTTTTGCCAAATGGAATTATGTCGAAATGACTATTTTCAGATTGAAAAGGTCAGATTTTAATTCAGGTCGGTCTCTGTCTCTTTTTGGAAGTGCTACAAGACTCTGCCCTGGACCTCAGAGACCTTCCTGTCAAAAACTTGTCAAAATCGATATGTCTCAAATACATTTTGGTAGTGATCAGACAGCATATTCAACAAAACACACTACAAACACCACCACCACATGTCACTAAGCATTCCTACCAACACTAGTTATAAACTCATCAGTTGAGGTAGTTATAGATGACTATTAGCTCTGGTTTTAAGCAATCCCTTGATCTGGGCAGCATAACACTTGAATAGCCATATATTAAAATATCTATTAGTTCTTTATTAACTCTTAATAAATTATTTGTGAATGAGACTTTAATATAAAGTGTGGCTATAACAGGTGACTGTCATTCTCTATCTAAATATAAATGTTAGGTGCTTTTGAAAATGTTACCCAAGTAACTTAGGAGCACAAGCAATGCAGCAATACACACTAGGAGAATGTGATTTCTAAATTGCACTAATGTATTGCACATGAAATGGTCAGTGTAAACTAAAAAGTTTCCTAGTGCACCTTAACATTGTGCTGTTTGAAACCACACTATGTTAGAGCACACTATGGGACCTTTAGTGCACACCAGCAGGGTCTACATGGACTAATGAATGCACAACCTATTAATGTGATTTATATTTTTGGCAGGAACTGATTTATTCACTGTCATATATCTTGTTTATGTTAACCCAGCATGATTTCCTTGTATGAGAATGTCACTCAAAGTGAATGCTGGTTCTTAAATAGATGACTAACATCTGACTCTGCCTGAAGACAGCTGACTAAAATGTGCAACCCGAATGATCTAAACGTGGGCTCTTAATCCATTTTAGGCAATTGGGTTTGAAAATGTTCAGCATTTTCTCAGGAATTTATATTGCTTAACCTCAGGTTGCTGCAGATACCTGTAGTGTCA
>NW_027054482.1:0-12000 GCF_011386835.1 Chrysemys picta bellii
AGCTGTGGTTTGGAGGTGGAACAGCTGTCAAGGGCACTGAGGGGGAGATAGCAGGAGCTCATCCTTCAAGGAGGGGGGTTGTCACTGGAGGTTACTAGAAAGGACAAGAAGACTCCATTCTGGGGTTCAGGAGGTGAATTTATCCCTCAGTGGTGGGCAGGTGATGGGTGGAAGTAGTGCTGGTTCCAGGTGCCCTTAATTCCCGCTGATTCCTCGGGGCGTTTGAGTCTCTGACAGGTTCTCGTTCCCTTGCAGCAGGAGGACGTCACGGCCAAAAGTGATGCACCAGCTCCGCATCATCTGGCACTTGCGCCAGATTCCTGAGACACTGCAGGGGCTGTGCCTCTGAGGCCATCAGCAACTCCCGCTCCCTGCTGCAGGTACTGCTCTGGCTCACTGTAAATGGGGAGCTAGTGGAAGGGGAAATGGAGCCCCCTGGCACTCACTAAAAGGGAAAGTGGTGGATTCTCCATCTCTTGATGTCATTGAAGGAAGACTAGATGCCTTTCTGCAATTTGTGTGCCCAAAGAGTAACTATTGTACTATACAGCAAGCCTATGGTATGCAAGGGGTTAGATGAGATGCTCTAAAGGTCTCTTCTGGCCATAAAGTCCCCTAATTTTGGAAACACTGAGTGTAGCATTGGGAGCAGCCTCTGATGTTTTACCGTCTAGCCGGCTTGCTTCCTAGAATGAACAGGCATTGAGTGGGGTGATCCACAGAGAGTAGCTGAAACCTTCAAAGTGTCAGCCCAGCAACGGGACATTAGCACTTCCGGGGAAGGGTGGGTGTGCAGTGATATCACAAAGGCCTTTTGCAGGACGTCAGCCTATTGGTCAAATGTGTTAGGGAGGTGGTGACCTCCGAGAGAGATGCTGACATCAGCCTGGCAGGACAGGAGCACAGGGCCAGGGAATCCTCAGAGACCCCTGTGGCTTTGCTTCAGCAAGTCTCCTTCTCGAGGTCTCTCTTTGAGGACTGAGAGAGTGTTAGGGTTGACGTATGTGAGTGTGAGCAGGAGCCTCTTTCGAGTTTTCTCCTTTCCTTTTGACGGATTTTACTAGAAAACAGACGTCCCTATTTAGAAGGTAAGAGCCTCCAAGAGGTTTTGGAACCTGCTCAGTCTGATCCATCTGGTGCCAGCTGAATTCTAGGCATGGAAAACAGTAGTTTAAGATGGCAGAATTTTATTCCCTCCCTGGGATTTTGTCCCGTAGAATCACTGGGGACATTACGGTTTGTCCTTTTCGTTTTACCTTTTCCTCCATCCCTCCTTCCTTTCTCTTCATCTCTTACTTCTTTTGTCCTTTCTCCTGTTCCCCTTTCACCACCAGGAGTGATGTGTGTGTGTGTGTGTGTTTGTGTGTGAGTTGCTGGGGGTGCTCTTCACCTCCCCTTGTGGGGAGTTCATCCAAAACTGTATGGTTAAAATAGTGCTTGGACTCCACTGACACTAGATGCTGCCATCCTGTGGCTTAGCATTAGTGTCTGGGATGACTTGGGGCAAGATCTCAACCTCCCCTCAACCCACTTCACTTCTGGCAGAATCCCTCCTGCCCCCCCGCTAGAGCCGCCTCGATGCCCAACCTGGTTGGGGGTGCAGAAGAGGGTTCTGATAACTTGAGGTTTGGTTTGGAGGTGGAACAGCTGTGAAGAACACTGAGGGGGAGGTAGCAGGAGCTAATCCTACAAGGAGGGGGGTTGGCACTGGAGGATACTAGAAAGGACAAGAAGACTCCATTCTGGGGTTCAGGAGGTGAATTCATCCCTCAGCGGTGGGCAGGTGGTGGGTGGAAATACTGCTGGTTCCAGGTGCCCTTAATTCCCCCTGATTCCTCGGGGCCTTTGAGTCTCTGACAGGTTCTCGTTCCCTTGCAGCAGGAGGACGTCACGGCCAAAGTGATGCACCAGCTCCGCATCATCCGGCACTTGTGCCAGGTGCCTGAAACACTGCAGGGGCTGTTCCTCTGAGGCCTTCAGCAACTCCCGCTCCCTGCTGCAGGTACTGCTCTGGCTCACTGTAAATGGGGAGCTAGTGGAAGGGGAAATGGAGCCCTCTGGCCCTCACTAAAAGGGAAAGTGGTGGATTCTCCATCTCTTGATGTCATTGAATGAAGACTAGATGCCTTTCTGGAATGTGTGTGCCCAAAGAGTAACTATTGTACTATACAGGAAGCCTATGATATGCAGCGGGTTAGATTAGATGCTCTAAAGGTCTCTTCTGACCATAAAGTCTACTAATTTTGGAAACACTGAGTGTAGCATTGGGAGCAGCCTCTGATGTTTTACTGTCTAGCCCGCTTGCTTCCTAGAATGAGGATGCATTGAGTGGGGTGATCCACAGAGAGTAGCTCAAACCTTCAAAGTGTCAGGCCAGTAGCAGGACATTAGCACTTTAGAGTTTGTTTGGGTGTGGCAGTGATATCACAAAGGCCTTATCCTGGACCTCAGCCTATGGGTCAAAGGTGTTAGGGAGGTGGTAACCTCAGAGAGAGATGCTGCCATCAGCGAGGCAGGACAGGGGCGCATGGCCAGGGAAACCTCAGAGACCCCTGTGGCTTTGCTTCAGCAAGTCTCCTTCTCGAGGTTTCTCTTGAGGACTGAGAGAGTATTAGGATTCACGTATTTGAGTGAGAGCAGGAGCCTCTTTCGAGTTGTCTCCTTTCCTTTTACTGATTTTACTAGAAAACAGACATCCCTGTTTAGAAAGTAAGAGCCTCCAAGAGGTTTTGGAACCTGCTCAGTCTGATCCATCTGGTGCCAGCTGAATTCTAGGCATGGAAAAGACTAGTTCAAGGTGGCAGAATTTTAATCCCTCCCTGTAATTTTGTCTGGTAGAATCACTGGGGACATTAGGGTTTGTCCTTTTCGTTTTACCTTTTCCTCCATCCCTCCTTCCTTTCTCTTTATCTCTTACTTCTTTTGTCCTTTCTCTTGTTCCCCTCCCACCACCAGGAGTGGTGTGTGTGTGTGTGTGTGTGTGTGTGTGTGTGTGTGTGTGTGTGTGTGTGTGTGTTGCTGGGGGTGCTCTTCACCTCCCCTTGTTGGGAGTTGATCCAAAACTGTATGGTTGAAATAGTGCTTGGACTCCACTGACACTAGATGCTGCCATCGTGTGGTTTAGCATTAGTGTCTGGGATGACTTGGGGCAAGATCTCAACCTCCCCGCAACCCACTTCACTGCTGCCAGAATCCCACCTGCCCCCCCTGCTAGAGCCGCCTCCCTGCCCAACCTGGGTGGGGGTGGAGAAGAGGGTTCTGATAACTTGAGCTGTGGTTTGGAGGTGGAACAGCTGTCAAGGGCACTGAGGGGGAGGTAGCAGGAGCTCACCCTACAAGGACGGGGGTTGGCACTGGAGATTACTAGAAAGGAGAAGACGACTCCATTCTGGGGTTCAGGAGGTGAATTCATCCCTCAGTGGTGGGCAGGCGCTGGGTGTAAACACTGCTGGTTCCAGGTGTCCTTAATTGCCCCTGATTCCTCGGGGCATTTGAGTCTCTGACAGGTTCTCGTTCCCTTGCAGGAGGAGGACGTCACGGCCAAAGGGATGCACCAGCTCCGCATCATCCGGCACTTACGCCATGTGCCTGAGACACTGCAGGGGTTGTTCCTCTGAGGCCTTAGCAACTCCCTCTCCCGGCTGCAGGTACTGCTCTGTCTCACTGTAAATGGGGAGCTAGTGGAAGGGGAAATGGAGCCCCCTGGCACTCACTAAAAGGGAAAGTGGTGTATTCTCCAACTCTTGATGTCATTGATTGAAGACTAGATGCCTTTCTGGAATGTGTGTGCCCAAAAAGTAACTATTGTACTATACTGGAAGCCTATGATATGGAGGGGGTTAGATGAGATGCTGTAAAGGTCTCTTCTGGCCAGAAAGTCTCCTACTTTTGGAAACACTGAGTGTAGTATTGGGAGCAGCCTCTGATGTTTTACTGTCTAGCTAGCTTGCTTCCTAGAATGAAGACGAATTTTGTGGTGTGATCCACAGAGCGTAGCTCAAACCTTCAAAGTGTCAGGCCAGCAGCAGGACATTAGCACTTCAGGGTTTGGTTGGGTGTGGCAGTGACACCACAAAGGCCTTTTGCAGGACGTCAGCTTATTGGTCAAATGTGTTAGGGAGGTGGTGACCTCAGAGAGAGATGCTGACATCAGAGAGAGATGCTGACATGAGGGCCAGGGAAACCCTCTGGCTTTGCTTCAGCAAGTCTCCTCCTTGAGGTCTCTCTTTGAGGAAAGTAAGTGCCTCGGAGAGGTTTGTATCCTGTTCAGTCTGATCCACCTGGTGCCAGCTGAATTCTAAGCATGGAAAACACTAGTTCAAGGTGGCAGAATTTTATTCCCTCCCTGTGATTTTGTCCCGTAGAATCACTGGGGACATTAGTGTTTGTCCTTTTCATTTTACCTTTTCCTCCATCCCTCCTTCCTTTCTCTTCATCTCTTACTTCTTTTGTCCTTTCTCCTGTTCCCCTCCCACCACCGGGAGTGGTTTGTGTGTGTGTGTGTGTGTTTGTGTGTTGCTGGGGGTGCTCTTCACCTCCCTTTGTGGGGAGTTCATCCAAACCTGTGTGGTTGAAATAGTGCTTGGACTCCACTGACACTAGATGCTGCCATCGTGTGGATTAGCATTAGTGTCTGGGATGACTTGGGGCAAGATCTCAACCTCCCCGGAAACCACTTCACTGCTGGCAGAATCCCTCCTGCCACCCCTGCTAGAGCCGCCTCCCTGGCCAACCTGGGTGGGGGTGGAGAAGAGGGTTCTGATAACTTGAGCTGTGGTTTGGTGGTGGAACATCTGTCAAGGGCACTGAGAGGGAGGTAGCAGCAGCTCACCCTTCAAGGAGGGGATTTGGCACTGGAGGTTACTAGAAAGGACAAGAAGACTCCATTCTGGGGTTCAGGAGGTGAATTCATCCCTCAGCGGTGGGCAGGTGCTGAGTGGAAATACTGCTGGTTCCCGGTGCCCTTAATTCCCCCTGATTCCTCGGGGCGTTTGAGTCTCTGACAGGTTCTCGTTCCCTTGCAGCAGGAGGACGTCACGGCCAAAGTGATGCAGCAGCTCCGCATCATCCGCCACTTGCGCCAGGTGCCTGAGACACTGCAGGGGCTGTTCCTCTGAGTCTTTCAGCAACTCCCGCTCCCTGCTGCAGGTACTGCTCAGTCTCACTGTAAATGGGGAACTAGTGGAAGGGGAAATGGAGCCCCCTGGCACTCACTAAAAGGGAAAGTGGTGGATTCTCCATCTCTTGATGTCATTGAATGAAGACTAGATGCCTTTCTGGAATGTGTGTGCCCAAAAAGTAACTATTGTACTATACAGGAGGCCTATGATATGCAGGGGCTTAGATGAGATGCTCTAAAGGTCTCTTGTGGCCATAAAGTCTACAAATTTTGGAAACACTGAGTGTAGTATTGGGAGCAGCCTGTGATGTTTTACTGTCTAGCCGGCTTGCTTCCTAGAATGAAGACGCATTGAGTGGGGTGATCCACAGAGAGTACCTGTGTCAAGGCTGTATCCCCACTTTGAAGTTTAGGGTACAAATATAGGGGCCTGCATGAAAACTTCTAAGCTTAACCACCATCCCAAGGCTAATTTCCTCCCCTGGGTAGCCTTGAGAAACCTTTCACCAACTCCTGGTGAATCAAGATCCAAACTCCTTGGATCTTAAAACAAGGAAAAATCAATCAGGTTCTTATAAATAAGGCTTTTAATTAAAGAAAAAGGTAAAAATCATCATTGAGGACTAAGAGAGTATTAGGGTTCACGTACGTGAGTGCGTGCAGGAGCCTCTTTCGAGTTTTCTCCTTTCCTTTTACTGATTTTACTAGAAAACAGACGTCCCTGTTTAGAAGGTCAGAGCCTCCAAGAGGTTTTGGCAGCTGCTCAGTCTGATCCACGTGGTGCCAGCTGAATTCTAGGCATGGAAAACAGTAGTTTAAGATGGCAGAATTTTATTCCATCCCTTGGAATTTGTGCCGTAGAATCACTGGGGACATTAGGGTTTGTCCTTTTTGTTTTACCTTTTCCTCCATCCCTCTTTCCTTTCTCTTCATCTCTTACTTCTTTTGTCCTTTCTCCTGTTCCCCTCCCACCACCAGGAGTGGTGTGTGTGTGTGTGTGTGTTGCTGGGGGTGCTCATCACCTCTCCTTGTGGGAAGTTCATCGAAAACTGTGGGGTTGAAATAGTGTTTGGACTCCACTGACACTAGATGCTGCCATCCTGTGGCTTAGCATTAGTGTCTGGGATGAGTTGGGTCAAGATCTCAACTTCCCCGCAACCCACTTCACTGCTGCCAGAATCCCTCCAGCCCCCCTGTTAGAAAACCTGTCGTATGAAAAGAGATTAGAGGAGCTCGGGTTGTTTAGTCTGACAAAACGAAGGCTGAGGGGGGATATGATTGCTATCTTTAAATATATCAGAGGGATAAATACAAGGGAGGGAGAGGAATTATTTCAGCTGAGTACTAATGTGGACACGAGAACCAATGGATATAAACTGGCCGTGGGGAAGTTCAGGCTTGAAATCAGACGAAGGTTTCTGACCGTCAGAGGGGTGAAATATTGGAACGGCCTTCCGAGGGAAACGGTGGGGGCAACGGACCTGTCTGGTTTTAAGATTAAGTTGGATAAGTTTATGGAGGGAATGGTTTAATGGTAAAACATAGTAGCCGAGGAAAACCAAGCAATGGTACGTAAATAGCATAATGGCAAACAAGGATCAGGCTAGAGACTCTTGCCTACATGCTCGGGGTATTACTGATCGCCATATTTGGGGTCGGGAAGGAATTTTCCTCCAGGGTAGATTGGCTGAGCCTCTGGAGGTTTTTCGCCTTCCTCCGCAGCATGGGGCAGGGATCACTAGCAGGAGGGTCCCTGCCGATTGAAGTCACTAAAACACAGGATTGGGGACTTCAACGGCACAGTCCAGGGAAGGGTCTTGTGGCCTGCAGCATGCAGGGGGTCAGACCAGATGATCATAATGGTCCCTTCTGACCTTAAAGTCTATGAGTCTATAAGACCAAATACCATCCCTGATAGACATTTATCTAACCTACTCTTAAATATCTCAAGAGATGGAGATTCCACAACCTCCCTCGGCAATTTATTCCAGTGTTTAACCACCCTGACAGTTAGGAACTTTTTCCTAATGTCCAACCTAGACCTCCCTTGCTGCACTTTAAACCCATTGCTTCTGGTTCTATCCTTAGAGGCTAAGGTGAACAAGTTTTCTCCCTCCTCCTTATGACACCCTTTTAAATACCTGAAAACTGCTATCATGTCTCCTCTCAGTCTTCTCTTTTCCAAACTAAACAAAGCCAATTCTTTCAGCCTTCCTTCATAGGTCATGTTCTCAAGACCTTTAATCATTCTTGTTGCTCTTCTCTGGACCCTTTCCAATTTCTCCACATCTTTTTTAAAATGCGGTGCCCAGAACTGGACCCAATACTCCAGCTGAGGCCTAACCAGAGCAGAGTAGAGCGGAAGAATGACTTCTCGTGTCTTGCTCACAACACACCTGTTAATACATCCCAGAATCAGGTTTGCTTTTTTTGCAACAGCATCACACTGTTGACTCATATTTAGCTTGTGGTCCACTATAACCCCTAGATCCCTTTCTGCCGTACTCCTTCCTAGACAGTGTCAAAGTTAGACTCAGGACTCATAGTTTGTCAGACCACTCTGTTTTATTAGCACAGCGCTCTGCTAATACATTCAGATAATGTGAGCCTCCATGCAAGATTCAAACAGTCTTATTTATACAGATAAAAGGGTGTAAACTAAACAAAGGGACAGAGAGAGCAAAATTGTAAAATATGCATGGAGCACAATATGCATAACCTGCTTCCTTGTTAACTCTTATCGATCTAAGACTAATGCTTCACCAATTGCCCTTAAGTGGCAAGTTAAGCAGTTAATGTCTGCTTTCCTGCCCCCCTGGCTTGCAGCATTTCTCATTTCTACTTAAAGGTACATACAGCATTTTTTTAATTCATTCTATTTCTTTAATATAATTCATTTCACTTTCACAATCCCTCCTTTTGGTCAAGCTTACGCAAAGACCAACAATTACTGGGTTCCACATATTAATAGTTCTTTATCTCTTCGTTCATCAGTGATATTTAACACCATCATATTAGCACTCTGTTTTGGGGCAGTCACCTGGGTGGCATACCGTACACAATTCTGGATACAACAGGAGATTAACTGAAAGCATACAAAAATCATTAGGATTCCACACAGGATAGTCAGGGCTCCCTGAAACAACCAGTTTCCTATGCCAGAGAAATTGAATAGGTTACTTAGCCACTTCCATAAATAACTTGGCTCTTCATGGGGAAGATGTGCAATTTGTTCTAAGTGACTAGCACGATCTATTACCTCATTGGTGTCGTCAGGTATGACCACACAACATCCTTTTCCAATGAGAGCACAGGTCCCTCCTTTGGCTGCCAGCACTATGTCCAATGCCTGACAGTTTTGGAGGGCCATCTGTGGGATCGCCCCTGTTTCTTTGGCCAGGGTCTTTAAACTCTCTCCGGTTTCATTTGCCATTATTTCAACTACTGCTTGTAACCTTAGGAGCCTTTTTGCATGGTGTATTACTCCCCCAAGTGGGATAAGGGAACCGCCAATGGCCTCTTCCCAGGTCAAGGGGCTTATGTTATTTACATACCATTGGGCATCTGAAAAGTCCCTTCTTCTTTGCCTGAAATTACGAAGGCATTCTCGTGGGAAGGACCCAAGCACTCGGAATTGTGGGAAGAGTCAGGCAGGATAACAGATACCTGACCAGTTAGCTGGTAACACAGTATAAGCTTTGGTCCCACAAACCCAATGATGGCCTATTAAGGCCGGGAAGGGTTGGTTGCACCCATTTGTCACATAGGTGCCTACAAAGGAGGAGTAATATCCTCCGAAGGGTACAGGGTAATTCTCCTTACGAGGAGTGGTGTTATTTGCATGGCATTGAAAGATTGTATTGTTTTCACTAAGGTTACTGTAGGGGGAACATGAGATTGATTTTTCTGTTTGATCCCAGGTCGAGAAAAAATTCATATCCCCATACCCGGCCCGCCACTCTTTAGTTTTGTTCGAATAATCCCATACACCATTGGCCACAATATGCTGAAGGCAATGACTTTTTCCCAGATCCAGCCCTGTCCCATTACACACCCAACACCAATGACCTTTTCCCTCCACCACTCTTATCCATTTAGATACAATTATTCCCACTGCTTCCCAAGTGTCATTATTGTTCCATGTTTTGTTAAACGGATGAAGTCCTCCAGTGAGGTCTGGGGAATTGAGTGGGATTGCCAGGACAGGAACACCAGCTTGAGAGTGGGCTGGGATGTGGCTGCAGGCCCAGCAATTAGAAATATTGAGAGTCTGAGCTATCCACACTTGCTGCTGGATAAAAGAATTGTCATTGTGGACTCCCCAGACCTTAAGACACCAGCAGCCAAGGAACAGGCGCCACCAGAGGCTCATGTTGGAGGCAAGGCCCTTCGGTTCTGACAACCTCAACTGAGGGAACCGCAGTCACGGTTTTACATCCACCAGGCAGCAGGCGCTAGGCTCACTACTGCTTCTTTTTGGGCCTTGCTTTAGGTCCTCGTCTGTTTCTGGCAACCCTTACGAGAGCGTAGATGGTAAGGTATTGCAGGCTGTTCCTCTACGTCTTCTTCTGGAGTCAAAATTGACTCTGCGTGGTCCTGAGGTGATTGGTTTGCTGGGGGGTGCCTTCTTACACTGCGAAGCATGTATGCACGCTCTGATGCCAGACAGTTTAACAGCCATCTGGATAGTAAGCAGTACCTGATGATTCTTTGATGTCCTTTAAGTCTCTTTACTTCTTCTTCCTTGACTCTGGCTATAACAATGGCCTTCACACCTTATCTTTTCCTGATGCATACATTCCTTATTCACACAGATTGAGAATACAAACAGTAGTATTTTATATGAAGCAAAAAAGGCATTGCAAATTAAACCTTGCTAAGTTTTGCAATCAATAACCAAGACAATTTACATTGAGACGCAGGCCTTCAATGTTCCTCTAATCTACTTAACATAGACACACTAGAGAATCCTGTTTCTTACTTACTAAACCTTAAAACAAAAAAATGTATATTTAACTAGAGGCCTACTCTGTAATACATATAGGAAACCATAGTAGACATTATAACTTATTCTAAAACAAAAGGGTGACCATAATCAGTCATAAGGATTGTTCTGGTCTGTCATTCCTTTCTGCTATTCAAAAAGGGTGGCTGACAGGGATGAAATCAAATCATACATTAATTCTTATGGGACATTATAAAATCCTGCTCCTACATATCCCCCTTTTGACACTAAGATTATTAATCGCCAGTGTCACTTCTTATTTAGTCCACATAATAGAAAATACTGGGAGGTGATTTGGGCCTGTGGCTCTAGCTTTGCATACATTTGTTTTATCCAACAGCACATTTCAAACGTTACAATTAAACACATACAATTTAAAATCAAAAACAATTAGGGTTAGTAACATTAGTACGCCAGTAGTTGTGGGAGACCATTCAGAAAATATATTATACCAATGGTAAGCTGTTATGTCTTTCTGCAGTGGCAATTCTTAACATGTTGCCATTCGCATGTATAATATGAATGGTTCGGTTTCCCACATTGCCCTTTTGTTTGTTTTAGGAACTATGTTACCTTTTTACCTTTTGTAAACACATTACATTACATGACATTACATTACATTTATCTATTGGAAGGTTGCTAACACTTCCATTCTTTTAAAACACTTTTCTCCCCAAGAATTAACACATGCACATAGCCCATTATACAGTACTTTGGTGTCATTATTCATTTTATCCCACATACAGGATCCTAGGGAGATGTCTTCACTACAGGGCTTTGGAGCAACAGGCATGGATAAGCATACCCACTTTTATTTGTTTCTTATTAGGTTGTCCTATAGCTGATATTAGCTTTTTCTGAAAGACAAAAATAACATTTTTCTACCCCTTTTGGGGTGGCATTTATTATTGCTTAAAATATTCCTTTCTTTTACAAATACCCTTGCTGATTGCAGGCAAAACAAGAGGAATTACCTCCATATTTTCCTGTGTTTTTGTTCTATAGGCAGGCCAGGTTTTAATGGCTTCTATCTTTTAAGAGTTATGGGGAAATTATCCCACTGTTCAGTCATTAAATCCATGAGGTGATGTACCTCAGTTTTCCCTTTACAGCAGACCAAGGTTACAATATCTTTCCTGCTGTATTAATCTTTAAGTTTGTTCACAGGTTAACAGCCGAAAAGCATCATTACCATAAAGGATTTTTTTCCCCCAAAAAATCATACACACTATACATTGTTACAGGGGTACTTATTAACATTAAATTTATTTTAATTAAAGGTATCTTGTTATACTGTGCCTTTTATTTAGGCAATTTGTTTGCTGACCAGGTATGTTCTTTATCTGCAACTTCTTTGTGCTGGCAGTTCTCTCACTTCCTTTATCAGTTAGATAATTTGCATCCACACAGGCTCGGCTTTTGGATTCAAAACCATTAGCAGAGCTCAGAGACTCTGTCTTAAAAGGAACACAATTAACTTTTACCAGAGTTTTGATTACTTTTAACTCTTGCTTCCAAAACACACACAGATCTGAAAAAGAAAACACAGTCTATTGTGGCTCCTTTGGAGCCCTAATAGGATTTTAATTAAGTAGCATGTTTTGTTTGCATTTCTTTTACCCCCTCTATAATATACACTGCACACGTCTGCACATTCCTTCTATACTTTAACTTTTAAAACATTAGCCATATTAATTTTTACATAAGGTGTAACTGTTTCTTTTGTTCTTACAGAGTTTTATGTACCCTTATCAAAGAGACAGTCTGATTACACAGAGCCATTTTAAGGCTCAGTGTTTCTAACATTTCTTCTTTTTGTTTTGTGCACCTCACCCCTGCTGTTGCTTCAGAGGGCCACTGTCTTTATTCTTTTCGT
>NW_027054483.1:0-12000 GCF_011386835.1 Chrysemys picta bellii
AGAGTTCCCTGTACTAGGAATGGGCTCCTCAAGGGGAAGTAGAACTGTGGGGAATCAGGAGGCAGCTGGTGGTGCCCCAGAATTACCGCTGCAGGTTATTGTACCTGGCCCACAATGTCCCTCTCTAGGGACACCAGGGGATACAGCGCCTCAGGCAGCAGCTGCTGCAGAACTTTTACTGGCCCAGAGTTTGTGATGCAGTCCAGCAAGTCCTGCGACCCCTGCCAGACGGTGGGGAGGGTCCTGGATAAGGGTGAAGCTCCCTTGAGACCTCTGCCCATCATAGAGGAACCTTTCCAGAAGGTGGCTATGGACATAGTGGGGCCCCTCAGCAAGGCGACCTGGTCGGGGAAGAAATACATCCTGGTGGTGATGGATTTCGCCACCCGCTACCCAGAGGCGGTGGCTCTGTCCTACTGAGGTAGACACCGTGACAGACGCGCTGCTGATCATTCTCAGCACAGTGGGGGTCCCCAGTGAGGTCCTCACAGACCAGGGGTCCAATTTCATGTCAGCCCTGCTGTGGGGCTTGTGGGAGAAATGTGGGGTCTGGCCCACCTGGGCCTCTGCATATCACCCTCAGTCCAACAGGCAGGTGGAGAGATTTTATGGGACCCTGAGGATGATGCTGAGGACTTTTATGAATCAGCATCCGCAGGACTGGGACAAGTACCTACCCACCTGTGGTACGGGGAAGTGCCCCAGGAATCCACAGGGTTCTTCCCTTTCGAGCTGCTGTATGGGAGGAGAGTGAGGGGACCTCTGGACCTGGATTGGGAGGAGAAGGGGGAAGAACCCCTGGTGGATCTCTTCGCTGAGGTGGGAGCCAATCCTCCCATCAGGTGTCCCCTGTTCAGAGTCACTGGTAAAACAGCCCAGAGCCTGGAGAGAGAGGTCCAGGACATGCTGGCTTTAGAGGTGATCCAGCCGTTCAACAGCCCATGGGCCTCACCCGTGGGGCTGGCCCCCAAGAAAGACTGGTCGATCTGGTTCTGTGGGGACTATCAGAAGCTTAATGCCATCACCATGCCCAATGCCTACCCCCATGCCTAGGCCTGGTGAGATTCTAAACAAGCTGTGGGGGGCTCATTACGTCTCTATTATGGATCTCACCAAGGGCGACTGGCAGGTGCCGTTGGATCCAAATGCCAGGTTGAAATCTGCCTTCACCACTCCTTTGGGGCTCTAGAGTTCCTGGTCCTGCCTTTCGACCTCAAGGGGGTGTTGGCCACCTCCCAGCGCCGGATGGATCGGTTACTGAGGGGGATGGAGAACTTGACCCTGGCATACTTTGATGATATCTGTGTCTTTAGCCAGACCTGGGAGGAACACGTGTCCCAGGTGAAGGGGATGCTGGGCTGCCTCAAGGGAGCAGGACTGCCGGTAAAATCTGGAAAGTGTAAGGTGGAGATGGCAGAGGTGTCGTACCTGGGCCACAAGGTGGGGAGCGGCTGCCCAAGTCCAGAGCCGGCCAAGGTGGGGATGATCAGAGATTGGCCCATTCCCCAGACTAAGAAGCAGGTCCAGGCCTTTATCAGGATGGCGAGGTACTACCAGGGGTTTGTACCCCACTTTAGCTGCCCCCATCACTGAGCTATGTGAGAAGGAGAAGTCAGATAAGTTGGTCTGGACCGAGCAGTGCCAGAGGGCTCTCTGTGCACTGATGGAGGCTCTAATCCAGGGCCCGATAAATCTGGTAAACCCAGACTTTGCCAAGCCCTTTTCAGTGTTCACCGACGTCTCAGACACAGGGCTGGACGTGGTGCTGATGCAGGCCGATGCTAAGGGGTAGAGACCCCCCATCGGGTACCTGAGCAAGAAGCTGCTGCCTCAGAAGCAGAACTATGTGGCCATAGAGAAGAAATGCCTGGCCATGGGGCAGGCCCTTAAAAAGCTGGGGCCGTACCTATTTGGGCAGTGCTTTACTGTGTACACTGACCACTCTCCTCTGACGTGGCTGCATCAAATGCAAGGGGCTGATGCCGACTTGCTGGTGACAGAGACACCTGGGCAGAGCGTGGCCAAGGTCAAGATGGGGGCTCTTAACCAAGAGAGCCCGAATCACAGCCCTCCAGACTGGAGCACTGGGAGAAGACTCGATCCCAGTTTGAACCGCAGGGGTTGTGGGGTGGCACAAGAGCATGGGCTGCATAAACCTTCCCACATGCGGCCTGCGACTGCCATCGAGCACACCCGACCCAAAGAAGGGCGTGAAACTGGAAGGGCCTGGTGTAACTCCCACCAAGGAATGGGAGAGATGCTGGGGCATCCATGGGAATGTTGGTGGGTTCGAACTTCCCCAGGTCACCAGCTAAAGTGACCCCGCTCAGTTCAGTCTCAAAGTGGGGAGAGATGTGACGAAGTGGGAATGTTCTTAATGTTTTCTCTGAATACTGTGTGTGTGCCTCAGTTTCCCCTTTGCATTTCTTAAGGATCTAGGTGGTGGGATAAGGGTGTGTGATTGTTGCAGAGCCCTAGAGGCCAGGTGTGATGGTGTCTGCACAGAGAATGGCTGATATCCTGTCTGTTGGCAACTGATGGCCTGAGCCCCTCCCCTTCAATGTGCCAACTGAAGATGTTAGAGAACAAAGAGATTAGGTGGCCTCCTTGCCCGGGAAAGAGACAAAGGCCAGAGGAGGGGCTGGAGGGGGTTTCAGTTCAGAGCTGGCTGGGGAAAGGGAGGGAGTCCCAGAACCGAAGTCTGGGCTCCCCACTCCGCAAGATGGACCTGACTGCAGGGTCCTGTTTTCTGTACCTACAAGCTCTGTTTTAAACTGTGTTCCTGTCATCTAATAAACCTTCTGTGTTACTGGCTGGCTGAGAGTCGCGGTGAATCGCAGGAAGTGGGAGGGTGCAGGGCCCTGACTCCCCCACACTCTGTAACATCAACCAGACCAGTCACCCCTCTCTGAGACACAGACCCCCCAGCCACCGCTCACCCCAATCACTCCTTACTGAGACACAGACACTCAGCCACCCCCAGTCCAACCACTCCTCACTGAGACACAGACCCCCCCAGCCACCACTCACTTAGACAAAGATCCCCAGAATCACCCAGACCGCAATCACCCCTTACTCAAAGACCCTCCCAGCCAAGCCCCACTCCTATCACCCCTCCATTGAGATACAGACCCCCCGCAGGAACCCCCAGCCCAATGATGCCTCACTGAGACAAAGATCCCCTAGACACCCCACTCCCCAATCACCTCTCACTGAGAAACAGACCTCCCCAAGCCACCCCCAATAACCCAAATTACCCCTCACTGAGACACAGACCCCCCAGCAACCCCCATCTGATCACCCCTCACTGAGACACAGACCTCCTAGTCACCACTCACTTAGACAAAGAACCCCATAATCACCCAGACGGCAATCACCCCTTACTCAGACAAAGACCCCCCCAGCCAAGCCCAACTCCAATCACGCCTCTCTGAGAAACAGATCCCCCACCCCAATCACACCGATAATGAGACATAGACCTCCCAGACAACCCCCACCCCAATCACCCCTCACTGACACACAGACCCCCCCAGCAACCTCCACCCCAATCACCCCTCACTGACACATAGACTCCCCAGAACTCCCCCACCGCTATCACCCCTCAATGGCACAAAGACGAACGATTCACCAGCCACCCCGATCACCCCTCACTGAGACACAGACCCCCCCAGCCGCCTCCACCCCAATCACCCCTCACTGAGACACAGGTTACCCCCCCCTTCCTTTCCCCTGCCTTTTTCATTAAGAATTAGATGCAGAATCGACTTGACAATTATGTTTATTTTTGCAAAGTGGCAGGAGAGGCTGGGGCAGGGTCGGTGTCAGGCACCTGGCTGGGGAGGCTCTGATGGACACGGAGTCACTGTCCTGGCCCCTCTGGGGTGTCTGCAGCCCCCTTGGTGACAGGCGTGGGGAGATGGGCTCTCGCCCACAGGCTCTGACTGCATGTCACCGGCGGTGCCTTTCCCTGGGGCCGCAAAGGCAGGGACCTCAGTGCCGTAGTGGTGAGGGGCTCCGGCTCCATGAGTCAAGTCTGGGATGCTGAGTCCAGCGGGCCGGGCACAGTGGCTGAGACTGGTTCTTTCTTCCTCCCATCGTCTCAGCAAGGGGTCGGCACTCAATGTGTGCTCAGGGAGGGGTCGCAGGGTCAGGCAGGGGAATGTCTGCAATCAGCAACAATCATCAGCAGGGCAGGGAGTGAATCCTCTTCTAGGGACTAGGTGGGGACCTGGAGCCGTTCCTCTGTGTGCAGGGAAGAGGAACGTTCTCACCCGTTTTCATTACGGCCACACTTCCGTGACGGGCTTCATTGATTTGACAATGGAGGCTATCTTCACAGCAGTGTAATTCTGCATCTCATCTCCTTTCAGCAGGATCCTCTTCTCTTCTTTGTATTTTTCGTCATCGAAGAAGATCACAGCTCCCTCAGCAACTTTGAGAGAAAAATACTTGCCCTGTATTTGAGGTGTGTCACTTTGAAATGACATATCTTTGCCGCCGAAGAAAGGGTAAGGATACAAGGTGACTTTGGAGCTGTCGATTCCCCCTGTTGCTGGCACAGAGGGCCCGAGGACAGCAACAGCGGGGTGCGTTGCCCGGTGTGCTTTGCGCCAATGAACACACCAGGGTGGAGAAGCAAACAAAGTTTATTTGATATCTCAAAGTGGTGCAAGGAGACAGACAAGTCTCAGATCAAGCACACTGAGACAAACAGTTTTTCTCTCTTTATACATTTTACAACTAAGCCCCCTTCTTCCCCCCCTCTCCTTCCCCCATTCCCTCTCCCTTCTTCTACAAAAGTCATGTTAATACATTCAAGCAATTAAATCATTCTAGCAGCTATAAATCTAGCTTTTTAGTAACACTCCTGTAAACTGTTATCTGGTCCTGTTTACCCTTGATTTATTATCTCCTCTCCAGTCAGAAACATACAGGCCTCATTATTACCGTTTGGTATCAGTGTGAGGGGAGTTTTAACTGATAACTGGCTGTTTACACATTCCATGTATCTAGCTTTTGAGGTTGATTAGAGTTAAATATTGAAGAACTTTGGTTCACTTAGGCCTAGTGACACCAACGCCCGCTTGATCCTGCACACAGGATGGTTTTGAGCTCCGGGGGAATGGTTTCCGTTCTCCTGCCCTGCAGACTGCGATGTTGCCGCCATAACAGGGAGAATCAAAGAAGGCCCAGGGGTCCCCCACCACAGTGATGCTCTGGACTGTGGACACAGTAAATTCCTTGGATATAAATGGGTTATCTCCAGTGATCAGCACAGGAGATCCTGAGTACATCTGGAATCTGACATTTGCCATGCTGTTCTGCTCTGCCATCAGTCAGAGTTCGGAGTCACTGGATGCTCAGATTGGAAATGTTCCTTCCCCAGCAGCCAAACTGCACTTATATAGTCTCCTTTGCTCCAGGGGGATGAGGTTTGCTAGCCTGGGGGAAGGTCAGGGCATGGGCTGGGCTTCCTAGGAAAGAGGCGGGACCGGGTGCCTTCACGCCCTGGAGATTTTTGATCAGCACGAGTCATGTGCTTGTACAAACAAAGAACTCTCCTCAGGAGCGGGCAGATTCTGGTCCCGATTGAGCAGCGACGCTGCCAGAGTAGCTGTGTGGCATTGCAGAGAACCACGCCAGGGCGATGCCCCAAGGAATTCTCTCTAACTAGCACCCGCCGAGCACCCAGGATAAATCCATCCAGCTCCAGGGATTCCTTCTGCTGCCTGGTGGGTACGACAGAACATCCTGAAATACCGAACTTCACACCATTGTGGATGGAGCACACACTGCGCTCCCACAGCTCAGACCAATGGGTTGTGTTATGAGCTGGATGAATAGGACACAGAGGCCTCAAAGATCGGGGAACCGTTGTGCCAGGCGCTGCAGAGTCACACAGTGTAAAACAGACCCTTCCCTGCTGAGATCAGGGCCCCGTTGTGCCAGGCGCTGTACAGACACCTGCTCCTGCTCCATCGGCCAGCGCCACAACAGGCAGCGGAGTCACTTAGCGCCTGTGGGCCTGGTTCAGAGGGGATCAGAGCAGGTGTAAGGGGATCGAAGGGAGTCGAGCTGCACCGGAGCCATTCCACCAATGGGCTGGGAGAAGGGCTCAGCTGCACCATGGCCCATTCCCGGGAGCTGCAGGGATGGACACAGGGATCCATCGCTGAGGCAGCAAAGGGCAGAGGAGACGGTCGTTGTTACAACACCTTCCTACGTGCGCTTGCCCCGCTTATGTCCCCTCTGCTCCCTGCAGGGCTACATAAACTCCTGGGCACGTTGTCTGCAGCTCCCACTCGCTTTCCCTGGAGCGCCGGGTACTCACGTGGGGGAACATCAGCCTCTCGTCTTGGCTCGCTCTCACCTCGGGTAGAACTGACTCTCTCCTCCCCGCATCATCACAGCTCTTCTCCAGACCTCGGCAGTCTCTGGGGATGCTAATCTCGCCCAGTGTCTCTCAGCTGGGACCTGCAGACTGGACAGTTAACGACCCCGGTGTCCTGGCAGGGTCTTGTCTGCAGGGAATGGTGCTGCTGGGGGAAAGGGCTGAACAAAACCCAACCCACAGAGTAAAGACTGGCAGAGCCCGCAGCCAGGCTGAGATCCATGGGCCGGGCCTAGTGGAGATATTGCTGCAGGCTGGCTGCAGATGGAGGCCTCAGTTCATTCTCCACTCAAACTTTTAAGGTTCTCTCAGCAGCTTTGAGGGGAAGGCCGGGGGGGTTACGATCCTCTGGTGGGGCCCCAGGTTGGGACCCTGTGAGCCAGCCCAGCGGGGTCCGATCTCTGTAGGCTGACACCCAACGATATTGCTGCAGAAAGGTCACGGGGCCACCTGCCACATGTTACCCATCCCCTGGCTCAGGCCCAGCTCCCATCCAGCTCTCCCTGGGGCTCCCACAGCCCCCCCGGGCAGCAAGCAACGGGTCACCTCAACTCCCCACTGCCCTTCCCTGCCATGCAGCGGGCAGCCAGCAGGGGCAGGGGCAGGGACAGCCCTGCTCAGAGCATGTCTAGCTCGGGGGCTGCAGAGGAGGCAGCAGGAGCATGGCTGAGTCACCTGCTTAGTCACCTGCAGAGTTCCCTGGAACTGAGCGAGAGGGAGGGACAGAACTGAGCTGTGTAACGTGCTGAGGGATTTCGCTCCTACCCCCTGAGAGCTCTGGGCTCTAGGGGCTGCCACGACCTTCCCTCTCATGGCAAATTTCAGCAATTTCAGATTCTGTCCCAAATGGGAACCAAGCCGGGTTTAGAACTACCGACTCCTCCCGGCAGTGGAATTACTGTTCCCCACACAGCTCTGGCAGCCGGGCCTGCTCCTGATCACAGCTGGGGTTAGACACCGGGAGAGTCAGGCACTGGCAGTGCCAGGGATACGTTTGGACCCTGCAGTGCTGGCAGGGGGCTGGGCTGGCGCCCGGCATCGGCAGTGCTGAGGAAGAGCGTTAGGGCAAGAGCAAGAGGCACCGTGAGCACCTGGCCCTGGCACCCACCATTGAGCAATGGCTAGACCCAGTCTCCAGAAACTCGTCCTGGATTCCAATGACCTGGCCCCTGCAGCCCTGTCTGTGCCAGGCTCTCTTGGGCTGAGGGAGCTGAAAGCTGCAGCACGCTGGCTATGGGAAGCTCAAGCCTCTGCTGCCCTTTGTCCCCATCCGTCTGACCTCACACCTGGGTAGGGCAGGGAGACCCCCCTGACCTCGCCGATCACAGAGCTTCTGGCGATGAGCAGAGCTGGCATTGGACCCACTCCCTGCCTGCAATACCTTTGTCCCCCATGGTCTGTTGGTGTGAAGTTGGTTTCTCTCTCGGGCAGATGAAGTGGCTGTTAAGTGGCTCCCCTCTTTTCTCTCGGAGGCAGCCTAGAGCACAGTACTAACCGCTAACCCCTCTGCTCCATGTGACACTTGTTCTTCCAGCCACAGCCCTGGGAACTGTCGCTCCGGAGCTCTGTTTACAGACCCTTTTCCTTTCTGCTCCATTGGATTTGTGAGTTGCTCAATTATTTATTTCTTCTCCGTGCTTCCCAACCGAGGAAAAGGGAGGGATATTGGAGAGCACAACCTATTCGCCCCGCCTCACCTGCACAAAGTTCAGAATTCCCTAACAGAAATGACAGCACTTGGGCCTGGTCTAAACATAAGGCAGTTTACCACAACCTAATTATGTCAGTGTCCACACTGCAGCCCTGTCCCGCTGATGAAAGTGCCCTACTACACCAAAATCATAACTCCACGAGAAGCGTAGCACTTATGTTGGTCTAGTTAAGGTGACGCAGTGTCTGTGCAAACACCTGTGTTACTTACATCGGCTGTTTGCTGTTTCGAGCCCGGCTACCCCGTTTCCCCACTCCCAGCCAGGCTGCTGCCCGTAGGCTCCCTGCTCCCCGTTCAGGGAGTCAAGAACCCCGGGCAGCTGAGCCCTGCTCCCACTGGGTGTGGTGGGGCGGGGGGACAGCTGATCTCCTGGAGAGGAGCTGCAGGGAACTGAGAGTGTTGGCTCTCAGCCTCCCACACTGCCCCTCTTTAGTCTGGGGAAGCGCTCCTGGTGAGGACACGCCTCACTGACAGAAGCAGTGTAGTGTGGACATCATAGAATCATAGAATCATAGATTATAGGACTGGAAGGGACCTCGAGAGGTCATCGAGTCCAGTCCCCTGCCCGCATGGCAGGACCAAATACTGTCTAGACCATCCCTGATAGACATTTATCTAACCTACTCTTAAATATCTCCAGAGACGGAGATTCCACAACCTCCCTAGGCAATTTATTCCAGTGTTTAACCACCCTGACAGTTAGGAACTTTTTCCTAATGTCCAACCTAGACCTCCCTTGCTGCAGTTTAAACCCATTGTTTCTGGTTCTATCCTTAGAGGCTAAGGTGAACAAGTTCTCTCCCTCCTCCTCATGACACCCTTTTAGATACCTGTAAACTGCTATCATGTCCCCTCTCAGTCTTCTCTTCTCCAAACTAAACAAACCCAGTTCTTTCAGCCTTCCTTCATAGGTCATGTTCTCAAGAGCTTTAATCATTCTTGTTGCTCTTCTTTGGACCCTTTCCAATTTCTCCACACCTTTTTTAAAATGCGGCGCCCAGAACTGGACACAATACTCCAGCTGAGGCCTAACCAGAGCAGAGTAGAGCGGAAGAATGACTTCTCGTGTCTTGCTCACAACACACCTGTTAACGCATCCCAGAATCATGTTTGCTTTTTTTGCAACAGCATCACACTGTTGACTCATATTTAGCTTGTGGTCCACTATAACCCCTAGATCCCTTTCTGCCGTACTCCTTCCTAGACAGTCTTTTCCCATTCTGTATGTGTGACATTGATTTTTCCTTCCTAAGTGGAGCACTTTGCATTTGTCTTTGTTAAACTTCATCCTGTTTAACTCAGACCATTTCTCCAATTTGTCCAGATCATTTTGAATTATGACCCTGTCCTCCAAAGTAGTTGCAATCCCTCCCAGTTTGGTATCATCCGCAAACTTAATAAGCGTACTTTCTATGCCAATATCTAAGTCGTTGATGAAGATATTGAACAGAGCCGGTCCCAAAACAGACCCCTGCGGAACCCCACTCATTACGCCTTTCCAGCAGGATTGGGAACCATTAATAACAACTCTCTGAGTACGGTTATCCAGCCAGTTATGCACCCACCTTATAGTAGCCCCATCTAATTTGTATTTGCCTAGTTTATCGATAAGAATATCATGCGAGACCGTATCAAATGCCTTACTAAAGTCTAGGTATACCACATCCACCGCTTCACCCTTATCCACAAGGCTCGTTATTCTATCAAAGAAAGCTATCAGATTGGTTTGACATGATTTGTTCTTCACAAATCCATGCTGGCTGTTCCCTATCACCTTACCACCTTCCAAGTGTTTGCAGATTATTTCCTTAATTACTTGCTCCATTATCTTCCCTGGCACAGAAGTTAAACTAACTGGTCTGTAGTTACCTGGGTTGTTTTTATTTCCCTTTTTATAGATGGGCACTATATTTGCCCTTTTCCAGTCTTCTGGAATCTCTCCCGTCTCCCATGACTTTCCAAAGATAATAGCTAGAGGCTCAGATACCTCCTCTATTAGCTCCTTGAGTATTCTAGGATGCATTTCATCAGGCCCGGGTGACTTGCAGGCATCTAACTTTTCTAAGTGATTTTTAACTTGTTCTTTTTTTATTTTATCCGCTAAACCTACCCCCTTCCCATTAGCATTCACTATGTTAGGCATTGCTTCAGACTTCTCGGTGAAGACCGAAACAAAGAAGTCATTAAGCATCTCTGCCATTTCCAAGTTTCCTGTTACTGTTTCTCCCTCTTCACTAAGCAGTGGGCCTACCCTGTCTTTGGTCTTCCTCTTGCTTCTAATGTATTGATAAAAAGTCTTCTTGTTTCCTTTTATTCCCGTAGCTAGTTTGAGCTCATTTTGGGCCTTTGCCTTTCTAATCTTGCCCCTGCATTCCTGTGTTGTTTGCCTATATTCCTCCTTTGTAATCTGTCCTAGTTTCCATTTTTTATATGACTCCTTTTTATTTTTTAGATCGTGCAAGATCTCATGGTTAAGCCAAGGTGGTCTTTTGCCACATTTTCTATCTTTCCTAACCAGCAGAATAGCTTGCTTTTGGGCCCTTAATAGTGTCCCTTTGAAAAACTGCCAACTCTCCTCAGTTGTTTTTCCCCTCAGTCTTGATTCCCATGGGACCTTACCTATCAGCTCTCTGAGCTTCCCAAAATCTGCCTTCCTGAAATCCATTGTCTCTATTTTGCTGTTCTCCCTTCTACCCTTCCTTAGAATTGCAAACTCTATGATTTCATGATCACTTTCACCCAGGCTGCCTTCTACTTTCACATTCTCAACAAGTTCCTCCCTATTTGTTAAAATCAAGTCTAGAACAGCTTCCCCCCTAGTAGCTTTTTCAACCTTCTGAAATAAAAAGTTGTCTCCAATGCAGTCCAAGAATTTGTTGGATAGTCTGTGCCCCGCTGTGTTATTTTCCCAACATATATCCGGATAGTTGAAGTCCCCCATCACCACCAAATCTTGGGCTTTGGATGATTTTGTTAGTTGCTTGAAAAAAGCCTCATCCACCTCTTCCCCCTGGTTAGGTGGCCTGTAGTAGACTCCTAGCATGACATCTCCCTTGTTTTTTGCCCCTTTAAGCCTAACCCAGAGACTCTCAACACTTCCGTCTCCTATGTCCATCTCTACCTCAGTCCAAGTGTGTACATTTTTAATATATAAGGCAACACCTCCTCCCTTTTTCCCCTGTCTATCCTTCCTGAGCAAGCTGTACCCATCCACACCAACATTCCAATCATGTGTATTATCCCACCAAGTTTCAGTGATGCCAACAATGTCATAATTGTATTTATTTATTAGCACTTCCAGTTCTTCCTGCTTATTCCCCATACTTCTCGCATTTGTATATAGGCATCTAAGATACTGGTTTGATCTTTCCTCCCAGTTTTGTCCTGACTCTCCTTTCTCTCTGCCAATATAGCCCACACTCCCTCTTGTTTCCGACCCATCTCCCCGGTCTCCATATTCCCCACTTACCTGTGGGCTTTGCTCACCTGTCCCCGTCAAACCTAGTTTAAAGCCCTCCTCACTAGGATAGCCAGTCTGTGGCCGAATAGGGTCTTTCCTCTCCTCGAAAGGTGAACGCCATCTCTGCCTAGCAGTCCTTCCTCAAATAGCATCCCGTGGTCTAGGAAGCCAAAGCCCTCCTGGTGACACCATCTTCGCAGCCAGGCATTCACCTCCATGATGCATCTGTCTCTGCCCGGGCCCCTACCTTTGACAGGAATAATTGAAGAGAATGCCACCTGCGCTCCAAACTCCTTCACCCGTACTCCCAGAGCCCTGTAGTCACTCTTGATCCGCTCAGTGTCACACCGCGCAGTATCATTTGTGCCCACATGGATGAGTAGCATGGGGTAGTAGTCAGAGGGCTGGATAATCCTCGACAATGCCTCCGTAACGTCT
>NW_027054484.1:0-12000 GCF_011386835.1 Chrysemys picta bellii
AGTGTCTGGGATTGTCTTAGCATTTGGAACACAAGGTTTCCGAACCCACTAGGATGGGATCAGCCCTGTAGTCTTCTACAGGAGACAAAATGAGGACTAAATGCTGTGGGCTGATAAGCGGGAACAATTCCACTGAAGGCAATATGGTTGTGGCTGCTTTATTCCAGCCGTGAATCTCTTCCTATGGGAGACTTCGTAATGATACCTTAGAAGCTGAGAACCTGTCTGGCCTGCATGAACACTTAAAACAACTCCTCCTGGCTCTAGCAGGCATTTGCCCCAGCATCCCAACAATATCCCTCCAGTCTTGTGTAGTGTGCTACATGGTGAGATGCTACTGCCCTCCACCCCAGAAGTGGCTGCATTTCAGTGACTCTGTGTGGAGCACTTCCCAGGCTGGAGAAACAATACGGGGCTATTCCTCTCTCCATCCGTGTCCTCCTATGCACCAGTCTACTCAGGCCTAATTTCTTACACTATTTCTTACACTTCCCATTGCTGCTATAAATGTCTGAATAACAAAATATTTGAGGTTCACACCCGGCTTTGTTTCAACCTGACTAACTGAACTTTAAGTGACCGTGATTTAGATCTTGTACTTGTCTGAAGATGGTCCAAAAAGATTTTTTTTTTTTTTATTTTTTTTTTTTTTGTGGCATGGGGCAGTATGAACGTGCAGAATTTCCTGAGTTGTTCATCTTACATCAGCCCAGTGAGTAAAACTTTGCTCACACTTAAGATCAAATCAGGGTGTATCCTTGAAATGCAGCTTGAAAACATATTAAAATGTAGTAAGCATGCTGATTTTATTGATGACACCTTGGTCCTGTTGAAATTAAGAGCAAAACTCCAATTAATCTTAATGGGAGCAGGGTTGCACCTTATATGAAGTGTTTGGGAAATAAAGTGGTGAAGTCCAGAAAGATTTAATTTGGAAATGGCTTTACTGAACACATGCCAGCACTAGAAATAATGGTGTTGGGCCATCCTTGCCTCTGAAGTTTCTTTCTTTGGCTTGTTCGTTAATTAGAGTTTTGCAAGAGATTAAGCAACAGGTAATGCAAGGAAAAACAGTTTCCTGGCCTAGTAGAAGCCTAAATAACCTTCCTGTATGGATATTTATGGTAAAGTATAAAAATGATTCTTCACAAGCTAGCGCTCCTATAAGTATATTTTATAAGGGGTCTTATTCACAGGTAAAATGCCTAGAGGTTGTTAATGGCTGTACTGAATAAAAAAATTTTAAAGCACTAAATTTAAGGGAGCAAATAGTATAAATATTAGGTCCAGTCAGCTTGTCCCTCACAAGAAGTGAGCAGATTTACTCCTCTCCTTTCAGAATCCCCAACTGATTTTATTATTTCTTTAAATTTAAGGGGTAATTTGAAAATACCTACAAAAAAGATCTAGTCACCTTGATTAAGAAAACTGAATTAGTGTTACAACATCATAACGACCATCCAGTAGGATTACACAACCCTCGCTGGACAGCGCACACAAGTAAATTAACCAGTCCAATTGCCAGCCAGTAAATCAAAACAGAAAAAGTTCTTTGTATCACTGTAGCACCAAGGGACCCCACCTACATGGGGACCCCCACTGTGCTAGCTACTGAGCAATCACCTAGAAAGAGACAGTCCCTGCCCCAAAGAGCTTGCAATCTAAATAGACCAGCCAAAGGCAGTGTTGTTATCCCCATTTTACAGATCGGGAACTGAGGCACAGAGACCAAATGACTTGCCTGGGATCATAGAGCAGGTCTGTGACAGAGCCAGGAGTGCAGCCCAGTCCTAGGTGAATGCTCCAAACACAAATCCATCCTCCCCTAATACTACTGAGTACCAGTGTCCTTACTGGTCAGGTACATGCAGGCATATGCTCTGCTGCCTTATCCAGGGTTTGTGTTTATCTAGTGTCTTCAACACCTAGGCTTTGAGAGGTAACACTGTGTCCCTAGCCAGAATAAAGTACCATTGCATTCCAATGACTTTCTCTCATCGGAGGAATGAAGACTCTGTTCTGCTGGCCCAGGATCTGTTGGGGGGTAGGGGAGTAGGAGAGGCATCCTCTTCCATCCTGCCCCCTCCCAAACTCTATGGGATCCCCTTGAGGCAATCTGCATGTGGATGGACTCCTGTGGGGGAGGGGGCATTCCCCATAGTGTCACCCCATCTCTGGAAAACTGGGGGTTTTTGTAGCCGAAGTTAATTATGTCCCTTTCTGCATTAAGCTGAGCACTTTCCTGTTCTGCCCTTTCAAATCCTATCGGGAGACAGGTGATGAGGCCAAGGCCTCTCAGGTCTTCAGCAAACTGTGCTGCCATGGGGAAGGATCTAGGCCTCTCTGCAGATACCCCTGCTCTCCTTAAAGGCCCTGTGATCCCTTGGGGTGTTTCCCTTCAAGACGAGTGTCTGCTGGTTGAGACAATGACTCCCTTGCTTGTGCTGTGGGCAAGCAAACTTCCTGCTGATGGCAGGGTACCTTGGGAACTTTGTGAGTTTGGGCTTGTGGAATTATCAGAGTGTCTCTTGCCTGTGATAGGCTTTTCTGGGGGAAGGGTGTAATTTGGCCCTTAGCCGCTGCTATAATATGTATGGAGCATGCAGGCCATGAATAACACAGGTGAGAAGTTAATTTCTTACACTATGTGCCTAGATATATGATCTTTTATATGCACAACTGGAATTTGTTTGATTTGGGGACTGAAATTTCCTGGCATTTAACAGGCGGCGTACTCTGGCTGTTTGCTAGTGTGAAAAATATTGATGCCATTCCATCCTCCACTCCAAGCATTAGATGAAAGCAAGCAATATAAGTAAGCATGCACTGTAAAAGGTGTGACGAGAGCAGGCACAACAAGGTAAAAAAGCTCAAATGACACTATCCTCCGCTTGTGCCTTTTGCATTTAAGTAGACTGCAGGAGCTACAATACCTGGAGACAACCGGAGTTAAGGATGGAAGGCCAGGCTTCTGGAATTTCCTTGTGTTTTGGCAGTGTCCTGAGGTGAAACGTGACATAAACATAGATGTTTGGATGTGTGTAAATGGTGGGTTCCACTAAATCTCCCTATAGTCCCAACCTACCATTGCATTTCTTAAGTAGCTAACTCCGAGCTCAAGTTGAGAAATTTACAGTCCCTGCCTTGATGAAGTCAGGAGCTGGGTGGGGCAGGAGATCAGAGCCCCGTCTTTGAAGATGACAGGTTGGATCCTTGGCTGTGCTGTGACACAGTCCCATGGTGAAATCGACAAAGGGTGGGGACCCACCGCCAGCCCTAAAAGGGGGAGGGGGGAGCTGCTGACCGCTACGTCGGCTTGTTCTGCAAATCTGCCAAGGGACTAAGTAGAGGAGGTCTTTTGTCCCCTGAAACCCTTGTTCCTTTTCCCAGTGACAGCTGCAGGATTTACCAGCCCCTTCTGCATCACCAGTGGAAGTGGCAACAGCTGCCATGGCCAGACTCCCTCTCCTGATCGATAGTTGTGAAATCTGCCACTGGTTATTGGCCTCCTGAAATATTGGTGTCTTATCTGAAGGTGGCCTCTCTGACGTCAGCCTGTCAAAGAACAAAGGCAGGTTAAGAGGCCCCTGAAGTCTTTACGTTCATGCCATGGATTGAGTGGTTACATGGGAACTGGCAGCCAACATAAAACACAAATGTGGTGGTCATACTAAGAACTAGACATATAATCCCCTTAATGTCGTGGGCTTTGTAATGATCTGGGTGAGCAGAGAAATCTTAGTGACACTCATGGAAGCCATAGGCTCTGGGAGCTGGTAGAGAGCAGACTTAATTTCTGCCTCTTTTCTTTCGTTAAATATTCAATGCTCATTGCAAACGTGCTGGAGGCTTGAAATACACAATAGCCAACACTTCAACTCTCCTGCCCCAGGGAGCGAATGGTTCAGCTAAGAGCAATTGCTGTAGTGTCCGCATTCAGAGCATCTGACTGGGCACCAGAACAATGTTTACTTGTGATCAGTGGCTGCTGGCATTGAAGTGTCTGGACAAGGCTGTTTAGTGGAGTAGTAGTGAATGGGTTTTGGTTTGGAGGGGAAACCCCTTTTCCCATATAAGGATGAGATTCCCTTTCCAAGCCAATGTAAAAGGGAAACTGGGATGTTGGAGGGAGGAAGGAAAGATAAATTATATCTCAGGCCTTGACATTTTCCCCTATTTCTGATTCAGAAATAGAGAGAGAGTTTTGCGACTCCCAGAACCAATCTTTTCACCCCCTATGTAAGTCTGGGACTTACAGTGCTGCTTTAAGAATTTGTAAAGGGATGTTTAATCTGCTTTTTGGGTGCAGTAGGTTTGGGTAATTTCCCAAGATAAAGGGAGGCCCCCCCAGTACTCCAGCAATTACTGCAGCAACAACACGCATTGGAGTTGACTGCTGGCAAACTCAGTCCGCATACAGCTGACCTGAAAGTTCCAGAGCTGTCACCGATGCACACCAGAACCGGTTGACTGGAAGAAGGCAGCTGTACCAATGCTGAATGGAATTAATGCGGTGGGGCCTTAGAATAGTGTATTTAGAAGGATAAGTCCACTTTTCATGTTGTGCCTTTCCAAAGCAAGGCATTCAGCTGGGGCCTAGCGGTTGTTGTGTAGATGATGGTGGTAGCTATCAGGTGTTTGAATGACCTGTTGTAGTGTGCAAAAGGAAGTTGGTTTGAAAGGTACCACGTGAATGCTTAAGATGAAAGGGTTTCCTGTCCCGTTCAGAGTACAGCACCTTTAACAGAGCAACACCACCAGTAATGCCTAGCGTGAGAGCCGCGAGTACTAGACTAAGTGCTAGTGCCAGGCTGGCGCACCTGCTTTTCTGTTTCGGGGCAAAAGTGTTATCAGCTGAGCCCTACAGACACCACTTACTGAATACACCTGACTATGGAACTTGACTGCAGTTCTCCAAACTCCGTCACTTACAACTGCATCTCAATATTTTCCCCCTTTCAGTAATAACCCTTATGCCTCATTTGGAGCCACCTTGGCGAGGGACGAGGAGAAGAACCTGTGGAGCACCCCTCACGACATATCCCACACTGAAGCCGATGATGACAGGATACTGTATAATCTGATTGTTGTCAGGAACCAGCTGGAGAAAGATTCTGAGGTAAGGCTAAAGGACTGTTGTTCACGGATACACAGAGTCATTGAATAAACCTTGCCACAATTACAACCCATCCCCGAACTGCTGAACAGCCGAGAACAGATGTAATCACAAATCCTGGTGGTTGGTCATATTAGAGATAAACTTAACCAAATGGTAAGTCTGGTCATTCTCTGGCTACCTTTCAGGTCTGTATGGAGCATTATTGCTATGATAGCTTAGCTGAGTAGCAGAATCAAAGAAGAGGAGGTTATATATGTTGATGTTAAATATAGTTGAGGCAGAGCAGATGTTTCTCTTCCTTTAATGAAAGGAAGTGTCCAAAGGACTACATCAGAGTTGCTGATACTTGTATATCTAGGTTGGGTTGGAGGTTGTGTGTACCATATGGTAAGTATTACTCTGGAGAAAGAGAATTCTACTTATTTTTCCCCCTGTACTAAATTTGGTAAGAGGTGAAGTAGGGAAGCCTTTCTATTCCCTGGTCAAAGAGTGGTCTCTGCGATACATTTCCTATACCAGCACGCGCACTTAAGGCTCTTTCAGACATCTATTAAATTAAACCACTACACAGACCAAGTAACTTCTCTTTCTTGTCTATGCAGACATTCAGAGAGTTCCCCGCCCCAAAGAGCTTACTGTGTGTTTCTACAGTTTCTAGTACAGTGGGATCTCCATCATGGTGGAGTTCTCTAAGATGTTACTATGGGTAGGTCTACAGTGGGGGTGGGGAAAGAGCTGTGATGCCAAATCTTAGCACCTGGGTCAACTGATTTGGGCTCGTGGGGCTCATGCTATGCGGCTAGAAATAGCAGTGCAGATGTTCAGGCTCAGGCTGGAGACTCTCCCCCCTCACTGGGTCCCAAGTCCAAATGTCTAAACTGCTGTTTCTAGCATAGGCGCCAACTTCCCCTCTTTTTCCCGTGGGTGCTCGACCCTCCCTCGGCCCTGCCCCCATTCCACCCCTTCCATGAGGCCCCAACTCCGCCGCCTCCCTGCTCCTATTCAACCCCTTCCCCAAATCCCCGCCCCTGCCCCGCCTCTTCTCCGCCTCCTCCCCTGAGCGTGCCGTATTGCTGCTCCTCCCCCACCCCCCGGAGCATGCTAACGCTGCCAAACAGCTGTTTGGTGGTGACCAGGCGGGAAGCACTGGGAGTTAGGTGGAGGAGCGGGGACGCAGCGCGCTCAGGGAGGTGGGGCGGCGGGGTGAGGGGAGCTTGGCTGACAGTGGGTGCAGAGCACCCACTAATTTTTTCCTGTGGGTGCTCCAGCCCCAGAGCACCCACAGTCGGCACCTATGGTTTCTAGGTGTGTAGCATAAGCCTGAGTCAGTTGACCCAGATGCTGAGACACTCTGCTGTGGGAATTCTCTCTCTTCCCCCCCCCCCCCCGAATAGGCTTACCCTATACCTTTGACATAAGCTGTCCCCCAACCTGAACTATGATTCTCCAGAGAGCAATACTTCTGGAGGGTCACAGGGTTTAACTTCCTGTTTGATTATTCACATTGCTATTATTCGATGCTTCTATGCCTTATTTGCATATGTTGGCCTTTGCCTGTTCAATGCTGCTTTCACTATTCCCTTCCCTCGTGTTACCACCACACCACAAACTTGACTTTTCCACAAGAATGTTCCTATCCTCGTGCTGAACCTTGTGCAGTAGTTTGTCAAGTCAAATATTTGTATAATCAGAATATGGTAACGATCAAGTATAGAAGAACTTGTGCAGCTGGTTAGGATGGGGGGAGGGGAAATTGTCATTATTATATTAACTATATTTTATAGGCCTGATTTATTTCCCTAATGGACTTTGTGTGTGTGACATTAGTGACCTGGGGCATGGATTGAAACAGGCTGTACAAAATATTCTTTTAAGATGAAATTGACACATCCTTTTTGGACAGCTATTACAACTGTGAAATGTTTGCAGTAAAATTTGAGAGCATATAATTTCATTATGATCCCATGAAAATGCAGACTTTTTAAAATAAAATTGGGTAAATGTAATGACTTTTTTTTCTTTTCTAGGAATTAGGACTGCTTTTAAGTGAAAATGAGCCAGGTTTTTTTTAATGATTCCTTATACTTTTGACATTTAGTTGAAATGAGAGAATATCATTTTGACTGTATTGTCATTAAGTGGGCTTTTGGGGTTATTAGTGTTAGATGTTTTGGAGGGCTGGGGGAAATTCATACTGGGGCTGAATTATGGGAAACAAAATTCTCATGACTACACATGACCCTTATTGAAATAGAAACAACAACTTCTCTAATGCTCTTAGGTTCATGACCACTTGTTTCTTAATTGAAACTAATGGGGATCTTTTCATTGACTTCAATGGGCCACAGTTTGGATCAGTCCCTAAATGATTGTTCGGGAATGTGGGTACTTTAAGCTAATATGATATAAAGGAATGTAGCTGAGTTAGGGGCTTGTGACTTGTGTCCTCACTTGTTAAATATTTAATATATTCTGGATTAGAGCAGTCCTTTAATCTGATGATTGTGAGCTAGAACTACTTCCTGATGAATGACTATGAAAGCCATTAGTAGTTATGTAACAGCATCATAAATGGGTGTGGTGCTTAAAATGTCAGGTCCCAGTCTGGAAGAACTTTGAGCCTAAATGAGACTAAACACAATAAGGGAAGACCTGTTTATTGGCACGTACATCGTGCACCCCAGCCAGTCTATCTAAGGTATTTATATGCCCCCCCCCCCCCCCGTGACTATAATGACTCTCAGTCTTTAATGTATTGATCCTTACCACACCCCCTGTGAGGTAGGACAGAGCTGTTATCCCCGTTGTACAGATGGGAAACTGAAGCACAGAGACTAAGGTGTCACAGGAAGCCGATGGCGGAGCAGGGAATTCCCTACCTGAGCACCTCACTGACTGGACCGCCCTTCCTCTAGTGAAAGACTCACATTTACTACAACAGATGTTGGATCAGGCTGCTTGTTAGTCTCTTGTAATACTTTGAATATCTGGAGTGGTGGTCAGTGTTGGAAAGCTGGAGGCCTTCGCTCTAGGAGATAAACCAACCCCTGGGGAACTAGTTTTGTTGTCTTTCAATCACCAAGTGGAGTTAAGAATTGGATGTCAGATTCAACTCCTTCAACTTTACTTTTATTAATATTTTGACCTTAACATTACTTACTCTGACTGTGACTGAGGTTTTGTGAGCTGAAATCTTAATAGGTCTTTAATCTGGAGTTTTGTAACGAACATGGTTTTAAAATTTCTTTTGTAGCCTTACTTTGTTAAAGAGGAAGAACATTAATATCAAGGGTTGAAGGACAAACAGTGTTTCCTGGTCTATATGTAGGAAAGGAAAGAATTTGTAACCTGAATCAGCATGAAGCCTGGTTCTCTCTCTTATCGCGACTTGTCATTGCCAACACAAAACCAGCTGGAATTCAGTTTTGTTGGAGGGAGCTTCTTTTCTACAAACTAACTAAGCCCATTTGGTGCTAACGTGAAACTCCCTATTCAGTTGGTCAGAGCTATAGTGGTGTTAATGGTTTATATAATGCAGCGTTGCTTGAACTCCTCATTCCTACTGTTGCCTCTATGCCAAGTGGTAGCAGATTTGGGAGCCTTGCAGGTATCTAGATAGTTTTTAAATGTAAGTTACTTATTTACAGTATATGCCAGCCCTTGAACAGCGGTGGTCACAAACAGCACACTGTGAAATCTGCGCTTCAGAAATCTCAGCTCAAACAATTCTCAGGAAGCAACTCTGCCCCAAGGATTGACTCTTGTTACAGAGATTATGGCAGAGGAAACTGTCTTGCTGTTTGCAACCGCTCCTCTAAAGAGAATGATTAACACAGGACAATTATTCAGACCTGCTAAGAACTTGAGACTGGGTGTAACAGCACCATATGGTGACACCTACCTAACAATATGATCACTTTTTTTCTTTCTAAATACAAAGTTACACTGATGTCCCTGGGAGCTTTACTGACTGCTGAGTCTACCCCTTTGACTATATTCATCTTTTGAATCTGTGTTCATCACACTTTGTTTTTAATCTTTATTTATGCAAACAACAACAGAAATCCTGACTGAGTTCCTGTGAGGAATGCAGGCACCTTCATCGATCCCAAGGCCAGAAAGGACCATTGTGATCTAGTTTGACCTCCTGTACAACACAGGCCATAGAACTTCCCCAAGATAATTCCTAGAGCAGATCTTTTCTAAAACATCCACTCTGGATTTAAAAATGGTCCGTGATGGAGAATCCACCATGATCCCTTTTAAACTGTTCCAGTGGTTAATTACAGCCCTGTTAGGTCATTCCCAGAAGTGCATCCTTACTAAAGCAACAAGTCAGCTTCCTGGAATGTGATGTACCAAGATCGAATAATCGTTATGGAAGATCAGATATGGTGAGCTTAATCTGTGAATCGCAATATGAGGCACACAAGGAGGTGTCTTTTAAAGATGGGGAAACTGAGTCACGGGGAAGTGACATGTTTTGCCCAGCATTGTGCAGATTAGTGGCAGAGCCAGGAATAGAATTCAAAGATATGTGTATGCTACAGAGACTGTACTGGCACGGGTTGATCCTGGAGCCTCTGCCTGTTGAGCGTTATCTCTGGGCCACTAAAATCCAGTGGGGCTCAGGCAGGCAGGCTGCCTGCCGTGTCCCCACGTCGGTCCTGGAAGCGTCTGGCTGCTAGCATGTCTCTGCAGCTCCTGAGAGGGGGAAGGGGGTAGCTCCGCGCACTGCCCCCGCCCCCAGCACTGTCCCCGCAGCTCCCATTGGCTCGTTCCCAGCCAATGGGAGCTGTGGGGGCGGTGCTTTCAGGCGTGGGCAGCTCCCTGGGCCACAGAGATGTGCCAGCAGCCAGATGCTTCCGGGAGTGGCGTCGGGCCACGGCTGAGCCCCGCTGTCCTGCCGGCCAGGAGCCACCTGTGATAAGCGCCTCCAGGCTGGAGCCTACAACTCACACACCACACCCCAGCCTGGAGCCCCCTCCTGCACTAAACTCCCTCCCAGAGTTTGCACCCCAACCACCTGCCCCAGCTTCAGCCAGTGCACACCCCACTGTTGAGAATGTGACACTGATTTGTGACCATCCCTGAAGGATTTTGGATCTATAAACCACAAACGACACTAATCAAAAGTGAAACTCATGAACTATCCAGTGGCTTCTATGAGATTAGGTGCCGTGTCACCATATGACCTCTGCACCCAAACTCCCTCCCTGAGCTTGCACCCCAACCCCCTGCCCCAGGCTCAGCCTGCAGCCCCCTCCCACACTCTGAACTCCTCAGCCCCATCCCAGAGCCTGCACCCCAACCCCCTCCCCCAGCCCGGTGAAAGTGAGTGAGAATGGGGGGAGCAAGCGACGGAGGGAGGGGGAATGGCGGGAGTGGGGCCTCAGAGAAGGGGTGGGGTAGATCCTGGGTTGATCTTGTGCATCAAAAAGTGATCTTGTGGTGACCACTGGTGTAGATGCAGCCTACACAGACAGCAGGGGGGTCTTCCGTCAGTACAGGAATACCACCTCCTTGAACGAAGCCATCTTCTGTTGATGTAGCTGTATGTATGCTGGGAATTAGTCTGCGTCGCTATGCTGGTCTGGGGTGTGGGTTTTTCACACTCCTGACTGACGTAGCTAAGCGGATATAACGTCTCTGTAGATTTGGGCGTAAGTTTCTTGAGTCCCAGTCCAAAGCCTCTGTGATGTTCACCTGGCGCTGTTTTGCAAACTTGGGTTCGCTCATGTGGGTTAAAACAGCAGTGAAGACCCAGCAATTTAGGTTAGCAGCTTGAGTCAAAGCCTATAGGAGAATCTGGGGTTGAACTCAAGCTGCTAATCTGTCTTGGAATTGCCATGTCTTCCCTGCTATTGTAATAGGAGTTACGAACACACTTTTTTTTTGCAGTGTAGATGTACTCTCTAAGTCCTGTATCTTAATACGCCTCTTCCTTGTTTTCATAGTTTCACTTCAGATGACCTGTTCTGTCAGTTTATTTCCAATGACATTTATATAACTTAGAACAAAAACGGTGCGTATGGTAACAATTGGAAACACCCTTGTTGTTGGAGTCTCTGCGGCTGCTTCTGATTCCAGCTCCTTCTGACAGACCAGAAAAACTTGGCTTGAGAACTCAACATTCCTGTGCTCTGTGCAGTAATCACATCTTACCCCAGGGAGCATTTTACAATTAGGCCAAACAGCTTCACCCTCTTCTAATGAGAGCTCAGTCCTGTGAGAGAAGCAAAGGTTTGAATTGCAACATATAATGGCCTGTGAATGCTAAGCATAATCTTCTTTGGGGAGCTGTTCAATTCTAACTCTCCAGATGAGTGAATACGGCTCTGCTCTTCAGCTGCAGTCTTAGCAGAATAGTTCCCACAGAGAGAGCCTATGGAAGCTGCAAAAGAGATGATGCTGTCTCTGCTAGGAATAAACAAGGTTTGCATGCTGGACTATGTGTGATCTCTCCCATGATCTGATTGTCACTGAGACTTCAGGTTTTGTGTTCTGCTGGTGTCAAATCAGTGTTAATGAGAGGAGAATTCTCTTGTATTTCTAGGTTCTGATTCAGCAAAGCACTTAAACATGTGCTTATGTACCAATAACTTAACTGGATGTGCTTATGTGCTGTGCAGAACTGGTACCCACGTGTCCGTGGTACCCACGTGTCCTTGTCTTCCTTAAAGACCTACTAGTACAAGTATTTAGGGAAAGGGCCATATTCCACCATAGAGTTATTGGGCCAAATTCACATGCTTGGTATCCACATGGAACTCTGTTTTGCACTGAAAAATCAATGTGGTGGCTTTTTTTTTACAGGCGCAGAGCTAATGTGCATTAGCTATCCCACCTGAACAGGGTTTCTCTCGTCGACATAGTTACTG
>NW_027054485.1:0-12000 GCF_011386835.1 Chrysemys picta bellii
AGAAGAGGCTTGGGAGCCAGAAGAAGAATATAGGGCTTGATCCCGCACCACAGACGTCCACTGGAGTTTTGCCACAGACTTCAGTGGGAGCAAGATCAGGATCATAATGATCTGTAACGGCTGAGGTGGGCTGGAATGGAGAGGCCTCTTCCTGCAGCTCCACAAGAGGAAAGTATCCCATGGTACTAGGATGAGGAATGGAGGCAAACAGGGAACCAGCTGGGGATGAAATGTCTTCAGTCTCTAGGATTTTGAAATCTCTTTTCTCTGAAATTCATTAGATCCAACCATAGAAAAACCTGTTCTTCCTGTGCCCCTTGTTAGCTGCCTTTCCTGCATTGGAAAGAGGTGGCCTATTCCTCCAGGGCACTGGATTTATTTTCCAAGTGTATCAGACGCCAACCCATCTCAGTCAGGATGATGGACGAGCAACGAGATCAGTTTTTCCTCCGCCTATTAGGGAGCATTGCACTGTGGGGCCCATCAACATAGTTCTAAGCAGGAAGTTTCTCTGGCGTGGGAGAGTGCCCTGTAGGTCTAGTTTGCAATCAGGTCACTAGAACTCAAGAGTTACTCACATCCAGTTTGACTTCTGTGGCCATGAAGTTTAGGAGCAGTATGCTGCTCCATACAGCCCTCTCCCGCCGGCAAGCTTCCCTGGACTGCATCCAGGAGTCCATGAGCTGCAGGAAAAACAAGAGAGGTTAAAAATAACAGGGGGAAAGGGTGTATACAAGTGATCCCCAAAGGATAATCTTTATTCTGGCTGAATCATCTCACTCTTACAGATACAGGCTGCGTCTGCTTTGTGCAGACTCAAAATACACATGGAATTCTTCTCTTCAAACGAAAGCAAAGTGCATTTCTCTCTGAGGGCCCAGTCACACACCCGCTGAAGTCAATGAAAGTTTTGACATTGATCTAAGGACCCATTGAGGTCAACGGAAAGGTCCCCATTTGATTTCAATGAGCATTGGATCGAGCCTTTAATGGATGCAGGATTGGGTCCTATGTAAGGAAGGGAAGGGCCAAGTCTTCTCTGGACAAGCCACACAATCCAGCATTTCATTCAGCAAAATAAGAGCAACTGGAGGAAAACTTCTATTCTTTCATGATTGCAGACTTTGGGCCAGCCCTCATGCTCTGTAGTTAGCGGCAGTCTTGGTTCCCATTGCACCCATTGGTTCTCACTGTGGGACAGCTGGAGCTGGGAGTTCTGTGGAGGCCAGGTGCCAGCCCTCACGGGGGACTAGAGTCCTGGCAGCGACCCCTCCAATTGCATCAGGAGTGGCAATGATGGGCAGTAAAGGGAATAACGTCCTCATTTGGAAAGGACACTGATGTAAGGGCCACCAGGAGACAGGAAAGAAACTGAGGGTAACAATGGAGGAGATTGTCAGACCTCACAGATGGAAATAGAAGACTCCCTCGTGCTACATGAACCTTGTCACATATGCCCTAATAGGAGAACCCTGTGGAGATGGGGCACTCCATTCTTTCCTTAACTCTCCTTTCCCTCACAAGCTCTTAACAAGATTTTCCTGTTCCTCTTCCCTACCTTACCATCCTCCAACCGGCATCTCCAGATCCTGTTTACCTGCAAGATCCTCTCTAGCTCAGCCGGAACTGGATTTTCTAAAATCAGACTCAGGAGCATCTCGTTGAGGGTCTGCAATGTTTCAATGAAGAGAACCTGAAAGGAGGGGGAACCTTTATGCTCAGCGCAACAGAGCTGTGGATTATACAAATAATTTATCTTATGGGCTTGAGGCAAGAATCACAGGGTGAAATTCTTTGGCCTGTATTATACAAGAAACCAGGCTAGATCAGGGGTGGCCAACCTGTGGCTCCGGAGCCATATGCGGCTCTTCAGAAGTTAATATGCGGCTCCTTGTATAGGCACCGACTCCGGGACTGGAGCTACAGGCGCCAACGTTCCAATGTGCCCGGGGGTGCTCATCAGGGGCGTAGCCAGGTGGAGGGAACAGGGGCAGTGGAAAAAAAAAGGCGCCACCCGCTGCGGCGCTTTTACTGACAGGGCGGCGCTCCGGGTCTTCGGCGGCACCTCGGCGGCGGGACCTTCACTCGCTCTGTGGGTCTTCGGCGGCACCTCGGCGGCGGGACCTTCACTCACTCTGCGGGTCTTCGGCGGCACCTCGGCGGCGGGACCTTCACTCACTCTGCGGGTCTTCGGTGGCACCTCGGCGGCGGGACCTTCACTCACTCTGCGGGTCTTCGGCGTCATTTAGACGATGAAGCTTCAGTGCCGCTGAAGACACCCGGAGCTAGTGAAGGTCCCGCCGCCAAAGTACCACCAAGACCTGGAGCGCCGCCCCGTCAGTAAAAGCGCCGCAGCAGGTGGCGCCTTTTTTTTTTCTGCTCCCGGGTGAGTAAAATGAAAAAGGCGCCACTTGTGCTTGGTGGGGGAGTGGCCGCTGCCCCGCTTCCACCCTAGCTACGCTACTGGTGCTTACTGCTCAACCCCTGGCTCTGCCACAGGCTCTGCCCCCACTCCACCCCTTCCCGCCTCATCCCCTGAGCCTGCCGTGCCATCGCTCCTCCCCTCCAGAGCCTCCTGCACGCCACGAAACAGCTGATCGGGACGTGCGGAGAGGGAGGGGGAGGCGCTGATCAGCGGGGCTGCCAGAGGGCAGGAGGCGCTGGGAGTGGGGTGGGGGAGCTGATGGGGGGCTGCTGACATATTACTGTGGATCTTCAGCAATGTACATTGGTAAATTCTGGCTCCTTCTCAGGCTCAGGTTGGCCACCCCTGGGTTAGATGATCTAATGGTCCTTTCTGGCTTCCAAGTCATAAACCAATAGAATTTATAGTTCAGACCTTGTCCTAAGACAAGGTCTATAAAAATAAGGCCAGATCCTCAATGAGTGCATATTGACATAGCTCCATCAGCGGGCGTGAAGCTACATGGATTCATACCAGCGAAGGGTCTGGCCCATACTTCTTGTACGCAATAGTTGCTAAATAATTAGCTACTTCACTTATTCAATAATGTGGGTGCCCTGAGCACAAGAGAAACCGTATTTAGATTTGTTCTGGGCAGTGAATCCTTCAGGAATCTCGAGAAAACTAGCCTCATGTTTCAACTGATATTGGCCTGCCGTGATTCAAAGCTGTGCTCTTGACAATCACCCAGAAAGCCAGATGCATCGTTATATCCCTGCCTCATTTCCATTATAAACCAAAGGAAACTGATAACAGAAAGACATCTGCAGTATAAATGACCCTTTTCTTATAATTGATCTTCCAAATCATCCCCCAAACCTGATGTAATGAATTCATCAATGCCTCCCTTGGGAAGATAACATGCAGCAAAGCCCTTATCAGAGAGTAAGGAAAATGTTATAGCAAAAGAAAGTCCTACACTGAAATGAGATTTTTTAACATTAGAAATAAATATCACTTTAATAAATATATCACCTTGCCTTTGCAGGAGTGCAGCCAGCTTTTCTGCTGCCCTAGGTGGCGGAAGGTCCCGCCCCGAAATACCACTGTGGTCGCCACCCCCCAAATTGTAGCGCCCTAGGCGACCGCCTAATGGGTTGCGCCGGCCCTGTGTCTTTGCCCTTTACTCCTCTGGGTCTTAGATACTATTCACTCCAATGATTTGGTTAGAGAGAGCATATGTGAGCATGCGGGATGTGAGGCAAATTAAGTGTTCTAAATTCTATTGACTTTGGTAGTGAATTTGGTCCAGTGTCTGTAATTTCTCTCCCCTCAACTTTAGGGCCATAAATGGCTTTTCAGAATTAAAAAAGCGCAGGCACTGAAAGCTTTAGCAACTCTGACAGTACGGGTCAGATGTTTAAAGATTTGCCACCATATTTACACCCACAATTTGCAGGCGCAGCTTTGCTCCTACTGGTCTTTTCACCCGTCAAGTTGATCACTTCGATGCCAAAGTACTGGATTTAGGTGTGAAATCAGGTATTTCAGGTGCCCATGTGAGCTAAGGTGTAACTGCAAATAATTGCAGGTCAAAAGTAGGGACTAAAGTAAAGTTCAGGCTGAAAATGTGGCTGTATCGAGTGCCGCAGGACCCCAACTTCATTCAGCCCCTTCATGCAAGAGGACCTAGCTGTGGGAGATGCCACACACCAGAAATACCCGGTCAGTGATCAAACAATAGCCAGCCCCATTTCTGGGGCAAGCACTAAGTACTTTTTCCTCATTCCACATGCCTCATTCTAGCTTCACCACCCAGATTGGGATCCCCAGTAGTTCCCTAGTAAATTGAAAACGGATGGATCATTTTCATAATTGGGAATGTGGCAGCTACTTGCTGTATGCATGGGACGAATGATCAGGGCCACGTCACCGGGGCTAAAGTCCCCAACTGATACTCCACAATGGCGTTCCATGAGAAATTTCGCTGACAGTGTAGTCACATATCACCAATATGGGCCCAAAGTAAGTAACAGGAAACCATTCTTGAGTTACCTTTGTGTAGTGGCCGCTTATACCCCTGATTACTCCTTGCACCTGCAATGTCATTAGAAGTGGCAGGGAAAACACACTCTTGAGGAATGTTCTCAGCAGGACCCTTCTCTGGTGGGAGCCCATGGCCTTCACCACATGCTTTTTGCTGGAAAAAGGAAGAAGCCTGGATTGGACTTTGAGGTGCTGAAGCATAACGGAGGCATCAGATGGTAAGGACATGAACTGAGGGTTATGCTGAAGGAGCGTGAGACTAAGAGACATCTGGACTATACAAGAGAACAAGATCATGTGAACAGTAACAATGTAGAAGAGTAAGACACTGGCAAAGATTAACAGAATACAGGAAAAGCACGGGAGGGCAGGGACTGGTGCCCCGAATAGTAAATCCGGCTCAGAAACGCTACAGAAGAGAGTGAAGGAAATGACTCAGCTGACACCTCTGAAAATCATCTCAAAATGTCTGCAGAGACTCTTGGCTTTGAATCACATGTGGAGTAAAGAGGATTACAAAGTTACGGGGTAGAAAATCATCAGTCAGCCATGCAATAGTCCCCCAGCTCCTCCCCAAAGAGTCCTCAGCATCTAAAGAGGTGTTCCCCTCCACACGGAACACCTGGTAGATAAATTAACAATGTTGCAGAGCAATGAATAGTCAGGATCAGAAATCGTGGTGAGTTGAGGATGATGATGTATCCGGGCAGCACCTACAATATACTGGGCTCTGTCTGCAAACAAAGGAAGACACAGGCCCAGCTCCCAAGAATTGACAGTCTAAGAAGGGTTCTGATGGCTTCCAGCAGAATGTTGGATTGTGTAGGACCTGACTGTGTGAGCTACTTGTTCAGAGAAGGGTTGGATCAAGGAGAACAAGCAGAACAGCAATGGGACTCCATGTGGAGGACTCCACACAGGGCCTGTTTTCTGTAGGACAAGTAGCCAGATGTAGCGTGACCATGTGTAATAAATGAAGGGGGGGGCTCCCTTTTATGAACACCCAGCCAGCCAGTTAGCTATAAAGTCCCTCTTGGTGGCTGTTCTCTGCTTGCTTTACCTGTAAAGAGTTAACAAAGTTCCCCAGCTAAAGGAAAAGGAGTGGGCACCTGACCAAAAGATCCAATGGGAGGGCTAAAACTTTTTAAAATGGGGAAAAAACTTCTCTTTGGCCTGGTCTACACTAGGCGTTTATGTCGAAGTTAGCGCCGTTAAATCGAATTAACCCTGCACCCGTCCACACTGCGATGCTATTTAGTTCGACATAGAGGTCTCTTTAATTCGACTTCTGTACTCCTCCCCGACGAGGGGAGTAGCGCTAAATTCGACATGGCCATGTCGAATTAGGCTAGGTGTGGATGGAAATCGACGCCAATAGCTCCGGGAGCTATCCCACAGTGCACCACTCTGTTGACGCTCTGGACAGCAGTGCGAGCTCGGATGCTCTGACCAGCCACACAGGAAAAGCCCCGGGAAAATTTGAATTTGAATTCCTTTTCCTGTCTGGCCAGTTTGAATCTCATTTCCTGTCTGGACATCGTGGCGAGCACAGCAGCACTGGCAACGATGCAGAGCTCTCCAGCAGTGATGGCCGTGCAGTCTGGGAATAGAAAGAGAGCCCCAGCATGGACTGATCGTGAAGTCTTGGATCTCATCGCTGTGTGGGGCGATGAGTCCGTGCTTTCCGAGCTGCGATCCAAAAGAAGGAATGCAAAGATCTACGAGAAGATCTCTAAAGACATGGCAGAGAGAGGATACAGCCGGGATGCAACGCAGTGCCGCGTGAAAATCAAGGAGCTGAGACAAGGCTACCAGAAGACCAAAGAGGCAAACGGACGCTCCGGATCCCATCCCCAGACATCCCGTTTCTACGAGGCACTGCATTCCATCCTCGGTGCTGCCGCCACCACTACCCCACCAGTGACCGTGGACTCTGAGGATGGGATACTGTCCACGGCCGGTTCCTCGGACATGTTAGGGGACGGGGAAGATGAGGAAGGAGATGAGGAGGGCGAGGCAGTCGGCAGCTCTCACAACGCTGATTTCCCCGACAGCCAGGATCTCTTCATCACCCTTACAGAGATCCCCTACGAAGCGTCCCCAGCCGTTACCCCGGACACAGAATCTGGTGAAGGATCAGCCAGTAAGTGTTGTAAACATCTAAACATTTATTTTTAACAAAACAGGAATATTAACAATTAAAAGAATGGGTTGTTCATGATTAGTGTGCCCTAGGCGCTTAACGGTTTAGTAATGGGCAGTGCAAGTTTTGAAAAGAAATCTAGCAATGTCCGGTTTTCAGTGATTGTCCTGCACAAGCCGCTCTACTGTTTATTCCCTGCTACTGCAGCTACAGTAAAATGCGGTCTATGTGTCCGGGGATAGAGCAGTAATCCTCCTGGGACATCTCGATGAAGCTCTCCTGGAGGTAACTTGAAAGCCGTTGCATGAGGTTCTTGGGGAGAGCGGCCTTATTGGGTCCTCCGAAGTACGACACGTTGCCGCGCCACGAGATTATCAAGTACTCGGGGATCATTGCTCTGCACAGCAGGGCGGCATACGGCCCTGGTCTTTGGAGGCTTTCCCGGAGCATTCTCTCTTTGTCGCTCTCGGAGATCCTCATCAGGGTGATGTCGGCCATGGTGACCTGCTTTTAATTAGGTAGGGGAATGTTAGTGTTGGGACTGCTTTCCCGTTCCTTTACAGAACTGTAACCGCTGGTTTGCAGCCACGCGGTGGAGGCGGGAGAGGGGCAGCCGAAAGGGATCGTTCCCGGGGACAGCCGCGAGGGGGTGGGACAGGGGCAGAGTTCCCGCTTGCCGGATTGCTGGCAGCAGGGACTGACATTGATTTAAATGTGAAATGAGGCCAGTGGTAATATAAAAGTTTTAAACTGCCACAAGTGTACGGCTTACCATGTCTGCCTGCAACAGAAATTCCGTTGTGCTGCCTCGCTTCTCAAATGTGCTGTTCAAGACCCCAGGCACTGAATGCGAAGGCCGAGAATTCGACCTTGTGCTGAGTGCGCATGTGAAAGGTGCTGTGCATGGTCTTGTTCACAGAGAAAGACTATGTTCTTTGTTCACAACTACATTTATCTTTCTGAGGAATTCACTCCCTTTTTCCCATTTCCACAGCCCCGTCTGCGACTGTCTCACAACCTAGCCTGGAATCACACTCCCAGAGGCTAGCGCGGATTAGGCGTAGGAAGAAGAGGACACGGGAGGACATGTTCTCTGAGCTTATGGCCTCTTCCCAAGCCCAGGCAGCACAGCAGACCCAGTGGCGGGAGAACTTGACCCGAATGCACCAAGCCAACATGGATCGGGAGGAGAGGTGGCGGCAGGAAGACCAGCACGCGACTCAAACGCTGCTTGGACTACTGAGGGAGCAAACGGACACGCTCCGGCGCCTTGTGGATGTTCTGCAGGAACGGAGGCAGGAGGACAGAGCCCCGCTGCAGTCCATCTCTAACCGCCCTCCCCCGCCACCAAGTCCCATACCCACCTCACCCAAAGTGCAAAGAAGGAGAGGCGGCAGAGTCCCTGCTAAGTCTCACTCCACCCCTGCAGAGAGCTCTAGTAGCAGAAGGCTCTCATTTCCCAAAATTTGAAAAGTTCTTTCCTTCCCGCCTGACACAAGCCCCCATCCAAGTTTCACCTCCCAATGCCATGTGTAGTTGATAATAAAAAATTTGTTTCTGTTAACTACTGTTTCAATCATGTTCTTTTGGAGGAGGAGGGGAAAGGGGGTTGGTAATTGGACAGGACAGTCTCCTTTGGCAGGGTACATAGTCGGGGGCAGGCACAGCAGCAGGGCACATACACAGTGCAGTGATGCAGTGACTAGTTGCCCCGGTTAGTCTGGGAGGTTGTTTTGATGTAATGTTGGGGGGGGGGTGGGTTGCTCTGTGACTTTGTGGCGGGGGAGGGCAGTTACAGATCTTAAGCGCCGGTCCTTAGGCAGGATGACAGAGCCACACAGCATGGGATCTGTAACCGTCCTCCCCCTGCCACAAAGTCAAATAGACCCCCCATACACACAGTCCCGATCAGGAGGGTTGACAGGCTCCGTTGAAACAAGCATCCCACCGCAGCGGAGCCTGTCAATCCTTGAGTTTAGAAGCTGCATTCGCGTCACAACACTACACCCGCCCCGCACCACAGTCTGCGTCCCAGTTTTAAAAAATTCCAGCGAAAACAGTATTAAAGAAAACGGTGTGCTTTAACAAAGTAGAACTATTTTTATTTCGACACGTGTGTTGGAGGGGGGGTGAAGGGGGTATGTAACTGGATAGGATAGTCAACATTAACTGGGTAAAGAAACGGGGGCAGGTTTAGCTTCTCAGTACACAAACTATAAAGTCACAGGTTACCCTGCTCACTCAGGAACTTTGCTTTCAAAGCCTCCCGGATGCACAGCGCTTCCCGCTGGTCTCTTCTAATCGCCCGGCTGTCTGGCTGTGAGTAATCACCAGCCAGGCTATTTTCCTCAACCTCCCACCCCGCCATAAAGGTCTCCCCCTTGCTCTCACAGAGATTGTGGAGCACACAGCAAGCTGCTATAACAATGGGGATATTGGTTTCGCTGAGATCACAGCGAGTCAGTAAGCTTCTCCATCTCCCCTTGAGACGGCCAAAAGCACACTCCACCACCATTCTGCACTTGCTCAGCCGGTAGTTGAAGAGTTCTTTTTCAGTGTCCAGGGCGCCAGTATAGGGCTTCATGAGCCAGGGCATTAGCGGGTAGGCTGGGTCCCCGAGGATGACTATAGGCATCTCCACATCCCCAACAGTTATTTTGTGGTCCGGGAAGTAAATACCTTGTTGCAGCCGTCTAAACAGACCAGAGTTCCTGAAAACACGAGCGTCATGAACCTTGCCCGGCCATCCCACGTAGATGTTGGTAAAATGTCCCCTGTGGTCCACCAGTGCTTGCAGCACCATGGAAAAGTAGCCCTTTCGGTTAATGTACTGGGTGGCCTGGTGGTCCGGTGCCAGGATAGGGATGTGAGTTCCATCTATGGCCCCACCGCAGTTTGGGAATCCCATCGCTGCGAAGCCATCTATGATCGCCTCCACGTTTCCCAGGGTCACTACCTTTGGCAGCAGTACATCAACGATTGCCTTGGCTACTTGCATCACAACAACCCCCACGGTAGATTTGCCCACCCCAAACTGGTTCGCGACTGACCGGTAGCTGTCTGGCGTTGCAAGCTTCCAGAGGGCTATGGCCACTCGCTTCTGTACACTCAGTGCAGCTCGCAACCGGGTGTCACTGCGCTTCAGGGCAGGGGACAGCAACTCACAAAGTTCCAGGAAAGTTCCCTTCCGCATGCGAAAGTTTCGCAGCCACTGGGATTCATCCCAGACCTGCAGCACTATGCGGTCCCACCACTCAGTGCTTGTTTCCCGTGCCCAGAATCGCCGTTCCACGGCATCAACATGACCCATTGCCACTGTGATGTCCTCGGCGCTGGGTCGCCTGCTTTCTGACAGGTCTGTGCTACTCTCAGACTTCAGGACATCACCGCGGTGCCGTAGCCTCCTCGCCTGACTTTTCTGCATCTGCCTCAGGGAAACCTTTATGATAAGCTGCGAGATGTTGAGAGCGGCCACAACTGCAGCGATGGTCGCAGCGGGCTCCATGCTCGGAGTACAGTGGCGTCCGCGCTGTCAATGACTGGAAAAGCGCGCGAACTGTTTTCCCGCCGGCGCTTTCAGGGAGGGAGGGCGGGAGTGATGGACGGATGACGACAGTTTCCCAAAAGCACCCTCGACTCATTTTGTTACCCAGAAGGCATTGCCGGCTACACCCAGAATTCCAATGGGCAGAGGGGACTGCGGGAACTGTGGGATAGCTGACCACAGTGCACCGCTTCGAATGTCGACGCTATCACCGTTAGTGTGGACGCACAAAGTCGAATTACTGTCCTTAGTGTGGACACACACGTTCGACTTTGCAATATCGATTACAAAAATTCGATGCAAGTAAAATCGAACTACTCTCGTAGTGTAGACAAGGCCTTTGTCTGTGTCTGTTCTCTGGAGACGGGACACGGAGCAGCAATTCTGTGTAAGGCTGGAACCAGGTATGAAAATTCATCTTCCATACCGAGAAAAATCATTGGACAGGGAATGTTTAACTAGACGCGATCAGGTTTATTTCTTTATTTTGGCTTGTGGATCTCCTCTGTGCTAACCCCAGATACTTTTGTTTTGCTTGTAACCTTGAAGCTGAACCTCAAGAGAGCTATCTTGATGCTTAATTTTTGTAATTGTTTTCTTTTAAGATCTAGCAAAAAGCCTTAAGTTCCAGATGTACTTTCTTCCTTTTTGTTTTTAACAAAATTTACCTTTTTTAAGAACAGAATTGGATTTTTGGTGTCCTAAGAGGTTTGTGCGTGTTGTTTAATTAGCTGGTGGCAACAGCAGATTTCCTTTGTTTTCTTTCTCAGCTCTTCCCCGGGGGGGGGGGGAGGGGGGCGGGATTTGAAAGGGCTTGAGGATACCCCACAGGGAAGAATTCCCAAGTGCTCCTTCCTGGGTCCAAGGGTTTTTTTTGCATTTGGGTGGTGGCAGCATTTACCAAGACAAGGTCAGAGAAAAGCTGTAACCTTGGGAGTGTAATACAAGCCTGGAGTGGCAAGTATTGATTTTTTAAATCCTTGCCAGCCTCCACCTTCTGCACTCGAAGTGCCAGAGTAGAGATTCAGCCTTGACACCATGTGTATAAGCGACAAAGCTGGACCCATTTGTTTTGTCAGTGAAGGTCTAAGGGTACGTCTTCACTACCTGCCAGATCGGCGGGTACTAATCCATCTATCAAGGATCGATTTATCGTGTCTCGTCTAAACGCGATAAATCAATCCCCGAACGCGCTCTCTGTCGACTCCGGAACTCCACCAGAGCGAGAGGCGGAAGCGGAGCCGCGGCCGTCGATCCCGCGCTGTGAGGACCCGAGGTAAATCGATCTAAGATATGTCGACTTCAGCTACTCTATTCTCGTAGCTGAAGTTGCGTATCTTAGATCGATCCCCCCCCCCCCCCCCCCAGTGTAGACCAGCCCTGAGAGAGGAGCAGTCGCCAGGGGAGATCTTGGGTGGAAATGTTTCGTCCTTGAGTCCAACGGATAGTGTGAGGCAGGGGAGTAGCCGGGCAAGAATCTACTGAAACTAGCACAGAGTGGTGGGAAATCCCTGCAAATCAAGGATACCACCGACAAACGGGGCATGAGATCACCAAAGAGTTTGTGGGATGTATCTGGAGAAGGCACCTAATATATATAATAGGAGAAAAGCATCCAGAGGCTGGATTGTCTGGAGTAAGTGAAAGAAGAAAGGTTGAGTGCTGTAGGCAAAGGGTTTGAAGAGAAGTCAGACCCTATGTGATAAACCTTCTGGGATGTCCCAGGCTGGGTCAGGTGGGACGGACAGCGTGAGGGGACACTAGTTTACAGATTAGATGGAGAAGGTTTATACCTCTTTGTTACTATTGAAGTAGTCAACAGTGTTTCTCCATGATTCCAGCAGGAGCATGGCTCCCTCCATA
>NW_027054486.1:0-12000 GCF_011386835.1 Chrysemys picta bellii
GGGAGTTTGAGAGAGAGTTCTCATTGGAGGAGAAGGTACCTGTATTTGCATCTGTCCTTGTGTGTTCTTGTGTGTTTGTTTCTAGGGGCCGGCAGGGACTGGGTGCTGGGAAGGACGCCGAGCCCTGTGTAGGGGGCGGGGCTTGGCTGATTAAGGGGCCTATAAAAGCGGCCGCCCAGCCAGGCAGCGGCAGCAAACAGGGCGGCTAACAGGGGAGTTTGAGAGAGAGTTCTCATTGGAGGAGAAGGTACCTGTATTTGCATCTGTCCTTGTGTGTTCTTGTGTGTTTGTTTGTAGGGGCCGGCAGGGGCTGGGTGCTGGGAAGGACGCCGAGCCCTGTGTAGGGAGCGGGGCTTGGCAGATTAAGGGGCCCATAAAAGCAGCCACCCAGCCAGGCAGCGGTACAGCTGCGAGCAGCGGCAGCAAACAGGGAGGCTAACGGGGGAGTTTGAGAGAGAGTTCTCATTGGAGGAGGAGGTACCCGTATTTGCATCTGTCCTTGTGTGTTTTGTGTGTTTGTTTCTAGGGGCCGGTATGGGCTGGGTGCTGGGAAGGACGCCGAGCCCTGAGTAGGGGGGGGGGCTTGGCTGATTAAGGGGCCCATAAAAGCGGCCGCCCAGCCAGGCAGCGGTTCAGCTGCGAGCAGCGGCGGCTAACAGGGGAGTTTGAGAGAGAGTTCTCATTGGAGGAGAAGGTACCTGTATTTGCATCTGTCCTTGTGTGTTCTTGTGTGTTTGTTTCTAGGGGCCGGCAGGGACTGGGTGCTGGGAAGGACGCCGAGCCCTGTGTAGGGGGCGGGGCTTGGCTGATTAAGGGGCCTATAAAAGCGGCCGCCCAGCCAGGCAGCGGCAGCAAACAGGGCGGCTAACAGGGGAGTTTGAGAGAGAGTTCTCATTGGAGGAGAAGGTACCTGTATTTGCATCTGTCCTTGTGTGTTCTTGTGTGTTTGTTTGTAGGGGCCGGCAGGGGCTGGGTGCTGGGAAGGAGGCCGAGCCCTGTGTAGGGGGCGGGGCTTGGCTGATTAAGGGGCCCATAAAAGGGCCGCCCAGCCAGGTAGCGGTACAGCTGCGAGCAGCGGCAGCAAACAGGGCTGGTAACAGGGGAGTTTGAGAGAGAGTTCTCATTGGAGGAGAAGGTACCTGTATTTGCATCTGTCCTTGTGTGTTCTTGTGTGTTTGTTTGTTTGTAGGGGCCGGCAGGGGCTGGGTGCTGGGAAGGACGCCGAGCCCTGTGTAGGGGGCGGGGCTTGGCTGATTAAGGGGCCCATAAAAGCGGCCGCCCAGCCAGGCAGCGGTACAGCTGCGAGCAGCGAAAGCAAACAGGGCAGCTAACAGGGGAGTTTGAGAGAGAGTTCTCATTGGAGGAGAAGGTACCTGTATTTGTATCTGTCCTTGTGTGTTCTTGTGTGTGTGTTTGTTTGTAGGGGCCGGCAGGGGCTGGGTGCTGGGAAGGACGCCGAGCCCTGTGTAGGGGGCGGGGCTTGGCTGATTAAGGGGCCCATAAAAGCGGCCGCCCAGCCAGGCAGCGGTACAGCTTCGAGCAGCGGCAGCAAACAGGGGAGTTTGAGAGAGAGTTCTCATTGGAGGAGAAGGTACCTGTATTTGCATCTGTCCTTGTGTGTTCTTGTGTGTTTGTTTGTAGGGGCCGGCAGGGGCTGGGTGCTGGGAAGGACGGCGAGCCCTGTGTAGGGGGCGGGGCTTGGCTGATTAAGGGGCCCATAAAAGCGGCCGCCCAGCCAGGCAGCGGTATAGCTGCGAGCAGCGGCAGCAAACAGAGCGGCTAACAGGGGAGTTTGAGAGAGAGTTCTCATTGGAGGAGAAGGTACCTGTCTTTGCATCTGTCCTTGTGTGTTCTTGTGTGTTTGTTTGTAGGGGCCGGCAGGGGCTGGGTGCTGGGAAGGACGCCGAGCCCTGTGTAGGGAGCGGGGCTTGGCAGATTAAGGGGCCCATAAAAGCAGCCACCCAGCCAGGCAGCGGTACAGCTGCGAGCAGCGGCAGCAAACAGGGAGGCTAACGGGGGAGTTTGAGAGAGAGTTCTCATTGGAGGAGGAGGTACCCGTATTTGCATCTGTCCTTGTGTGTTTTGTGTGTTTGTTTCTAGGGGCCGGTATGGGCTGGGTGCTGGGAAGGACGCCAAGCCCTGAGTAGGGGGGGGGGCTTGGCTGATTAAGGGGCCCATAAAAGCGGCCGCCCAGCCAGGCAGCGGTTCAGCTGCGAGCAGCGGCGGCTAACAGGGGAGTTTGAGAGAGAGTTCTCATTGGAGGAGAAGGTACCTGTATTTGCATCTGTCCTTGTGTGTTCTTGTGTGTTTGTTTCTAGGGGCCGGCAGGGACTGGGTGCTGGGAAGGACGCCGAGCCCTGTGTAGGGGGCGGGGCTTGGCTGATTAAGGGGCCTATAAAAGCGGCCGCCCAGCCAGGCAGCGGCAGCAAACAGGGCGGCTAACAGGGGAGTTTGAGAGAGAGTTCTCATTGGAGGAGAAGGTACCTGTATTTGCATCTGTCCTTGTGTGTTCTTGTGTGTTTGTTTGTAGGGGCCGGCAGGGGCTGGGTGCTGGGAAGGACACCGAGCCCTGTGTAGGGGGCGGGGCTTGGCTGATTAAGGGGCCCATAAAAGGGCCGCCCAGCCAGGTAGCGGTACAGCTGCGAGCAGCGGCAGCAAACAGGGCTGGTAACAGGGGAGTTTGAGAGAGAGTTCTCATTGGAGGAGAAGGTACCTGTATTTGCATCTGTCCTTGTGTGTTCTTGTGTGTTTGTTTGTTTGTAGGGGCCGGCAGGGGCTGGGTGCTGGGAAGGACGCCGAGCCCTGTGTAGGGGGCGGGGCTTGGCTGATTAAGGGGCCCATAAAAGCGGCCGCCCAGCCAGGCAGCGGTACAGCTGCGAGCAGCGAAAGCAAACAGGGCAGCTAACAGGGGAGTTTGAGAGAGAGTTCTCATTGGAGGAGAAGGTACCTGTATTTGTATCTGTCCTTGTGTGTTCTTGTGTGTGTGTTTGTTTGTAGGGGCCGGCAGGGGCTGGGTGCTGGGAAGGACGCCGAGCCCTGTGTAGGGGGCGGGGCTTGGCTGATTAAGGGGCCCATAAAAGCGGCCGCCCAGCCAGGCAGCGGTACAGCTTCGAGCAGCGGCAGCAAACAGGGGAGTTTGAGAGAGAGTTCTCATTGGAGGAGAAGGTACCTGTATTTGCATCTGTCCTTGTGTGTTCTTGTCTGTTTGTTTGTAGGGGCGGGCAGGGGCTGGGTGCTGGGAAGGACGGCGAGCCCTGTGTAGGGGGCGGGGCTTGGCTGATTAAGGGGCCCATAAAAGCGGCCGCCCAGCCAGGCAGCGGTACAGCTGCGAGCAGCGGCAGCAAACAGAGCGGCTAACAGGGGAGTTTGAGAGAGAGTTCTCATTGGAGGAGAAGGTACCTGTATTTGCATCTGTCCTTGTGTGTTCTTGTGTGTTTGTTTCTAGGGGCCGGCAGGGGCTGGGTGCTGGGAAGGACGCCGAGCCCTGTGTAGGGGGCGGGGTTTGGCTGATTAAGGGGCCCATAAAAGCAGCCGCCCAGCTAGGCAGCGGTACAGCTGCGAGCAGCGGCAGCAAACAGGGCGGCTAACAGGGGAGTTTGAGAGAGAGTTCTCATTGGAGGAGAAGGTACCTGTATTTGCATCTGTCCTTGTGTGTTCTTGTGTGTGTGTTTGTTTGTAGGGGCCGGCAGGGGCTGGGTGCTGGGAAGGACGCCGAGCCCTGTGTAGGGGGCGGGGCTTCGCTGATTAAGGGGCCCATAAAAGCGGCGGCCCAGCCAGGCAGCGGTACAGCTGCGAGCAGCGGCAGCAAACAGGGCGGCTAACAGGGGAGTTTGAGAGAGAGTTCTCATTGGAGGAGAAGGTACCTGTATTTGCATCTGTCCTTGTGTGTTCTTGTGTGTGTGTTTGTTTGTAGGGGCCGGCAGGGGCTGGGTGCTGGGAAGGACGCCGAGCCCTGTGTAGGGGGCGGGGCTTCGCTGATTAAGGGGCCCATAAAAGCGGCGGCCCAGCCAGGCAGCGGTACAGCTGCGAGCAGCGGCAGCAAACAGGGCGGCTAACAGGGGAGTTTGAGAGAGAGTTCTCATTGGAGGAGAAGGTACCTGTATTTGCATCTGTCCTTGTGTGTTCTTGTGTGTGTGTTTGTTTGTAGGGGCTGGCAGGGGCTGGGTGCTGGGAAGGACGCCGAGCCCTGTGTAGGGGGCGGGGCTTGGCTGATTAAGGGGCCCATAAAAGCGGCCGCCCAGCCAGGCAGCGGTACAGCTGCGAGCAGCAAACAGGGCGGCTAACAGGGGAGTTTGAGAGAGAGTTCTCATTGGAGGAGAAGGTACCTGTATTTGCATCTGTCCTTGTGTGTTCTTGTTTGTTTGTTTGTAGGGGCCGGCAGGGGCTGGGTGCTGGAAAGGACGCCGAGCCCTGAGTAGGGGGCGGGGCTTGGCTGATTAAGGGGCCCATAAAAGCGGCCGCCCAGCCAGGCAGCGGTACAGCTTCAGCAAACAGGGCGGCTAACAGGGGAGTTTGAGAGAGAGTTCTCATTGGAGGAGAAGGTACCTGTATTTGCATCTGTCCTTGTGTGTTCTTGTGTGTGTGTTTGTTTGTAGGGGCCGACAGGGGCTTGGTGCTGGGAAGGACGCCGAGCCCTGAGTAGGGGGCGGGGCTTGGCTGATTAAGGGGCCCATAAAAGCGGCCGCCCAGCCAGGCACCGGTACAGCTGCGAGCAGTGGCAGCAAACAGGGCGGCTAACAGGGGAGTTTGAGAGAGAGTTCTCATTGGAGGAGAAGATACCTGTATTTGAATCTGTCCTTGTGTGTTCTTGTGTGTTTGTTTGTTGGGGCCGGCAGGGGCTGGGTGCTGGGAAGGACGCCGAGCCCTGAGTAAGGGGCGGGGCTTGGCTGATTAAGGGGCCCATAAAAGCGGCCGCCCAGCCAGGCAGCGGTACAGCTGCGAGCAGCGGCAGCAAACAGGGCGGCTAACAGGGGAGTTTGAGAGAGAGTTCTCATTGGAGGAGAAGGTACCTGTATTTGCATCTGTCCTTGTGTGTTCTTGTGTGTTTGTTTGTAGGGGCCGGCAGGGGCTGGCTGCTGGGAAGGACGCCGAGCCCTGTGTAGGGGGCGGGGCTTGGCTGATTAAGGGGCCCATAAAAGCGGCCGCCCAGCCAGGCAGCGGTACAGCTGCGAGCAGCGGCAGCAAACAGGGCGGCTAACAGGGGAGTTTGAGAGAGAGTTCTCATTGGAAGAGAAGGTACCTGTATTTGCATCTGTCCTTGTGTGTTCTTGTGTGTTTGTTTGTAGGGGCGGGCAGGGGCTGGGTGCTGGGAAGGACGCCGAGCCCTGTGTAGGGGGCGGGGCTTGGCTGTTAAAGGGGCCTATAAAAGCGGCCGCCCAGCCAGGCAGCGGCAGCAAACAGGGCGGCTAACAGGGGAGTTTGAGAGAGAGTTCTCATTGGAGGAGAAGGTACCTGTATTTGCATCTGTCCTTGTGTGTTCTTGTCTGTTTGTTTGTAGGGGCGGGCAGGGGCTGGGTGCTGGGAAGGACGCCGAGCCCTGTGTAGGGGGCGGGGCTTGGCTGATTAAGGGGCCTATAAAAGCGGCCGCCCAGCCAGGCAGCGGCAGCAAACAGGGCGGCTAACAGGGGAGTTTGAGAGAGAGTTCTCATTGGAGGAGAAGGTACCTGTATTTGCATCTGTCCTTGTGTGTTCTTGTGTGTGTGTTTGTTTGTAGGGGTCGGTAGGGGCTGGGTGCTGGAAAGGACGCCGAGCCCTGTGTAGGGGGCGGGGCTTGGCTGATTAAGGGGCCCATAAAAGAGGCAGCGGTACAGCTGCGAGCAGCGGCAGCAAACAGGGCGGCTAACAGGGGAGTTTGAGAGAGAGTTCTCATTGGAGGAGAAGGTACCTGTATTTGCATCTGTCCTTGTGTGTTCTTGTGTGTTTGTTTGTAGGGGCAGGCAGGGGCTGGGTGCTGGGAAGGACGCCGAGCCCTGTGTAGGGGGCGGGGCTTGGCTGATTAAGGGGCCCATAAAAGCGGCCGCCCAGCCAGGCAGCGGTACAGCTGCAAGCAGCAGCAGCAAACAGGGCGGCTAACAGGGGAGTTTGAGAGAGAGTTCTCATTGGAGGAGAAGGTACCTGTATTTGCATCTGTCCTTGTGTGTTCTTGTGTGTTTGTTTGTAGGGGCCGGCAGGGGCTGGCTGCTGGGAAGGACGCCGAGCCCTGTGTAGGGGGCGGGGCTTGGCTGATTAAGGGGCCCATAAAAGGGCCGCCCAGCCAGGTAGCGGTACAGCTGCGAGCAGCGGCAGCAAACAGGGCTGGTAACAGGGGAGTTTGAGAGAGAGTTCTCATTGGAGGAGAAGGTACCTGTATTTGCATCTGTCCTTGTGTGTTCTTGTGTGTGTGTTTGTTTGTAGGGGCCGGCAGGGGCTGGGTGCTGGGAAGGACGCCGAGCCCTGTGTAGGGGGCGGGGCTTGGCTGATTAAGGGGCCCATAAAAGCGGCCGCCCAGCCAGGCAGCGGTACAGCTTCGAGCAGCGGCAGCAAACAGGGGAGTTTGAGAGAGAGTTCTCATTGGAGGAGAAGGTACCTGTATTTGCATCTGTCCTTGTGTGTTCTTGTGTGTTTGTTTGTAGGGGCGGGCAGGGGCTGGGTGCTGGGAAGGACGGCGAGCCCTGTGTAGGGGGCGGGGCTTGGCTGATTAAGGGGCCCATAAAAGCGGCCGCCCAGCCAGGCAGCGGTACAGCTGCGAGCAGCGGCAGCAAACAGAGCGGCTAACAGGGGAGTTTGAGAGAGAGTTCTCATTGGAGGAGAAGGTACCTGTATTTGCCTCTGTCCTTGTGTGTTCTTGTGTGTTTGTTTCTAGGGGCCGGCAGGGGCTGGGTGCTGGGAAGGACGCCGAGCCCTGTGTAGGGGGCGGGGTTTGGCTGATTAAGGGGCCCATAAAAGCGGCCGCCCAGCCAGGCAGCGGTACAGCTGCGAGCAGCGGCAGCAAACAGGGCGGCTAACAGGGGAGTTTGAGAGAGAGTTCTCATTGGAGGAGAAGGTACCTGTATTTGCATCTGTCCTTGTGTGTTCTTGTCTGTTTGTTTGTAGGGGCCGGCAGGGGATGGGTTCTGGGAAGGACGCCGAGCCCTGAGTAGGGGGCGGGGCTTGGCTGATTAAGGGGCCCACAAAAGCGGCCGCCCAGCCAGGCAGAGGTACAGCGGCAGCAAACAGGGCGGCTAACAGGGGAGTTTGAGAGAGAGTTCTCATTGGAGGAGAAGGTACCTGTATTTGCATCTGTCCTTGTGTGTTCTTGTGTGTTTGTTTGTAGGGGCGGGCAGGGGCTGGGTGCTGGGAAGGACGCCGAGCCCTGTGTAGGGGGCGGGGCTTGGCTGATTAAGGGGCCTATAAAAGCGGCCGCCCAGCCAGGCAGCGGCAGCAAACAGGGCGGCTAACAGGGGAGTTTGAGAGAGAGTTCTCATTGGAGGAGAAGGTACCTGTATTTGCATCTGTCCTTGTGTGTTCTTGTATGTGTGTTTGTTTGTAGGGGCTGGCAGGGGCTGGGTGCTGGGAAGGACGCCGAGCCCTGTGTAGGGGGCGGGGCTTCGCTGATTAAGGGGCCCATAAAAGCGGCCGCCCAGCCAGGCAGCGGTACAGCTGCGAGCAGCGGCAGCAAACAGAGCGGCTAACAGGGGAGTTTGAGAGAGAGTTCTCATTGGAGGAGAAGGTACCTGTATTTGCATCTGTCCTTGTGTGTTCTTGTGTGTTTGTTTCTAGGGGCCGGCAGGGGCTGGGTGCTGGGAAGGACGCCGAGCCCTGTGTAGGGGGCGGGGTTTGGCTGATTAAGGGGCCCATAAAAGCAGCCGCCCAGCCAGGCAGCGGTACAGCTGCGAGCAGCGGCAGCAAACAGGGCGGCTAACAGGGGAGTTTGAGAGAGAGTTCTCATTGGAGGAGAAGGTACCTGTATTTGCATCTGTCCTTGTGTGTTCTTGTGTGTGTGTTTGTTTGTAGGGGCCGGCAGGGGCTGGGTGCTGGGAAGGACGCCGAGCCCTGTGTAGGGGGCGGGGCTTCGCTGATTAAGGGGCCCATAAAAGCGGCGGCCCAGCCAGGCAGCGGTACAGCTGCGAGCAGCGGCAGCAAACAGGGCGGCTAACAGGGGAGTTTGAGAGAGAGTTCTCATTGGAGGAGAAGGTACCTGTATTTGCATCTGTCCTTGTGTGTTCTTGTGTGTGTGTTTGTTTGTAGGGGCCGGCAGGGGCTGGGTGCTGGGAAGGACGCCGAGCCCTGTGTAGGGGGCGGGGCTTCGCTGATTAAGGGGCCCATAAAAGCGGCGGCCCAGCCAGGCAGCGGTACAGCTGCGAGCAGCGGCAGCAAACAGGGCGGCTAACAGGGGAGTTTGAGAGAGAGTTCTCATTGGAGGAGAAGGTACCTGTATTTGCATCTGTCCTTGTGTGTTCTTGTGTGTGTGTTTGTTTGTAGGGGCTGGCAGGGGCTGGGTGCTGGGAAGGACGCCGAGCCCTGTGTAGGGGGCGGGGCTTGGCTGATTAAGGGGCCCATAAAAGCGGCCGCCCAGCCAGGCAGCGGTACAGCTGCGAGCAGCAAACAGGGCGGCTAACAGGGGAGTTTGAGAGAGAGTTCTCATTGGAGGAGAAGGTACCTGTATTTGCATCTGTCCTTGTGTGTTCTTGTTTGTTTGTTTGTAGGGGCCGGCAGGGGCTGGGTGCTGGAAAGGACGCCGAGCCCTGAGTAGGGGGCGGGGCTTGGCTGATTAAGGGGCCCATAAAAGCGGCCGCCCAGCCAGGCAGCGGTACAGCTTCAGCAAACAGGGCGGCTAACAGGGGAGTTTGAGAGAGAGTTCTCATTGGAGGAGAAGGTACCTGTATTTGCATCTGTCCTTGTGTGTTCTTGTGTGTTTGTTTATAGGGGCGGGCAGGGGCTGGGTGCTGGGAAGGACGCCGAGCCCTGTGTAGGGGGCGGGGCTTGGCTGATTAAGGGGCCTATAAAAGCGGCCGCCCAGCCAGGCAGCGGCAGCAAACAGGGCGGCTAACAGGGGAGTTTGAGAGAGAGTTCTCATTGGAGGAGAAGGTACCTGTATTTGCATCTGTCCTTGTGTGTTCTTGTGTGTGTGTTTGTTTGTTGGGGCCGGAAGGGGCTGGGTGCTGGGAAGGACGCCGAGCCCTGAGTAAGGGGCGGGGCTTGGCTGATTAAGGGGCCCATAAAAGCGGCCGCCCAGCCAGGCAGCGGTACAGCTGCGAGCAGCGGCAGCAAACAGGGCGGCTGACAGGGGAGTTTGAGAGAGAGTTCTCATTGGAGGAGAAGGTACCTGTATTTGCATCTGTCCTTGTGTGTTCTTGTGTGTTTGTTTGTAGGGGCCGGCAGGGGCTGGCTGCTGGGAAGGAGGCCGAGCCCTGTGTAGGGGGCGGGGCTTGGCTGATTAAGGGGCCCATAAAAGCGGCCGCCCAGCCAGGCAGCGGTACAGCTGCGAGCAGCGGCAGCAAACAGGGCGGCTAACAGGGGAGTTTGAGAGAGAGTTCTCATTGGAAGAGAAGGTACCTGTATTTGCATCTGTCCTTGTGTGTTCTTGTGTGTTTGTTTGTAGGGGCGGGCAGGGGCTGGGTGCTGGGAAGGACGCCGAGCCCTGTGTAGGGGGCGGGGCTTGGCTGTTAAAGGGGCCTATAAAAGCGGCCGCCCAGCCAGGCAGCGGCAGCAAACAGGGCGGCTAACAGGGGAGTTTGAGAGAGAGTTCTCATTGGAGGAGAAGGTACCTGTATTTGCATCTGTCCTTGTGTGTTCTTGTGTGTGTGTTTGTTTGTAGGGGTCGGTAGGGGCTGGGTGCTGGAAAGGACGCCGAGCCCTGTGTAGGGGGCGGGGCTTGGCTGATTAAGGGGCCCATAAAAGAGGCAGCGGTACAGCTGCGAGCAGCGGCAGCAAACAGGGCGGCTAACAGGGGAGTTTGAGAGAGAGTTCTCATTGGAGGAGAAGGTACCTGTATTTGCATCTGTCCTTGTGTGTTCTTGTGTGTTTGTTTGTAGGGGCCGGCAGGGGCTGGGTGCTGGGAAGGACGCCGAGCCCTGTGTAGGGGGCGGGGCTTGGCTGATTAAGGGGCCCATAAAAGCGGCCGCCCAGCCAGGCAGCGGTACAGCTGCAAGCAGCAGCAGCAAACAGGGCGGCTAACAGGGGAGTTTGAGAGAGAGTTCTCATTGGAGGAGAAGGTACCTGTATTTGCATCTGTCCTTGTGTGTTCTTGTGTGTTTGTTTGTAGGGGCCGGCAGGGGCTGGCTGCTGGGAAGGACGCCGAGCCCTGTGTAGGGGGCGGGGCTTGGCTGATTAAGGGGCCCATAAAAGGGCCGCCCAGCCAGGTAGCGGTACAGCTGCGAGCAGCGGCAGCAAACAGGGCTGGTAACAGGGGAGTTTGAGAGAGAGTTCTCATTGGAGGAGAAGGTACCTGTATTTGCATCTGTCCTTGTGTGTTCTTGTGTGTGTGTTTGTTTGTAGGGGCCGGCAGGGGCTGGGTGCTGGGAAGGACGCCGAGCCCTGTGTAGGGGGCGGGGCTTGGCTGATTAAGGGGCCCATAAAAGCGGCCGCCCAGCCAGGCAGCGGTACAGCTTCGAGCAGCGGCAGCAAACAGGGGAGTTTGAGAGAGAGTTCTCATTGGAGGAGAAGGTACCTGTATTTTCATCTGTCCTTGTGTGTTCTTGTCTGTTTGTTTGTAGGGGCGGGCAGGGGCTGGGTGCTGGGAAGGACGCCGAGCCCTGTGTAGGGGGCGGGGCTTGGCTGATTAAGGGGCCTATAAAAGCGGCCGCCCAGCCAGGCAGCGGCAGCAAACAGGGCGGCTAACAGGGGAGTTTGAGAGAGAGTTCTCATTGGAGGAGAAGGTACCTGTATTTGCATCTGTCCTTGTGTGTTCTTGTGTGTGTGTTTGTTTGTAGGGGTCGGTAGGGGCTGGGTGCTGGAAAGGACGCCGAGCCCTGTGTAGGGGGCGGGGCTTGGCTGATTAAGGGGCCCATAAAAGAGGCAGCGGTACAGCTGCGAGCAGCGGCAGCAAACAGGGCGGCTAACAGGGGAGTTTGAGAGAGAGTTCTCATTGGAGGAGAAGGTACCTGTATTTGCATCTGTCCTTGTGTGTTCTTGTGTGTTTGTTTGTAGGGGCCGGCAGGGGCTGGGTGCTGGGAAGGACGCCGAGCCCTGAGTAGGGGGCGGGGCTTGGCTGATTAAGGGGCCCATAAAAGCGGCCGCCCAGCCAGGCAGCGGTACAGCTGCAAGCAGCAGCAGCAAACAGGGCGGCTAACAGGGGAGTTAGAGAGAGAGTTCTCATTGGAGGAGAAGGTACCTGTATTTGCATCTGTCCTTGTGTGTTCTTGTGTGTTTGTTTGTAGGGGCCGGCAGGGGCTGGCTGCTGGGAAGGACGCCGAGCCCTGTGTAGGGGGCGGGGCTTGGCTGATTAAGGGGCCCATAAAAGCGGCCGCCCAGCCAGGCAGCGGTACAGCTGCGAGCAGCGGCAGCAAACAGGGCGGCTAACAGGGGAGTTTGAGAGAGAGTTCTCATTGGAAGAGAAGGTACCTGTATTTGCATCTGTCCTTGTGTGTTCTTGTGTGTTTGTTTGTAGGGGCGGGCAGGGGCTGGGTGCTGGGAAGGACGCCGAGCCCTGTGTAGGGGGCGGGGCTTGGCTGATTAAGGGGCCTATAAAAGCGGCCGCCCAGCCAGGCAGCGGCAGCAAACAGGGCGGCTAACGGGGGAGTTTGAGAGAGAGTTCTCATTGGAGGAGAAGGTACCTGTATTTGCATCTGTCCTTGTGTGTTCTTGTCTGTTTGTTTGTAGGGGCGGGCAGGGGCTGGGTGCTGGGAAGGACGCCGAGCCCTGTGTAGGGGGCGGGGCTTGGCTGATTAAGGGGCCTATAAAAGCGGCCGCCCAGCCAGGCAGCAGCAGCAAACAGGGCGGCTAACAGGGGAGTTTGAGAGAGAGTTCTCATTGGAGGAGAAGGTACCTGTATTTGCATCTGTCCTTGTGTGTTCTTGTGTGTGTGTTTGTTTGTAGGGGTCG
>NW_027054487.1:0-12000 GCF_011386835.1 Chrysemys picta bellii
CAAGAGGGAAATCTGAGACTGCAAGGGGACATTTGGAAAACGGGGGTTAAATTAGAAAAGAAGCTGTGTAGAATGAATAGGGAGGCATCCACGGAGACCCAGGAATCTCATCTGCGTGAGAAAGTGTTAGAGTTACAAGCGCAATGGAATCAATGTGATATCAGTGTTGGTACCATGAAATGTATTACTGGAATAGAAAAACTTTCGAAAGTGGAAGTCCACAGCTTCCTAAAATGGATGAGATTTAATCTGGAGAACATTAGTAGGGGGAATAAAAAACTCTCTCTAATGGAAAATAAATATAAAGAGAAATATAAAACTGGAGGCAATGTTTATCAGAACTAGATGAATTATTCTCTGCCAGATCCTTACGGGTAGAGCATTTCATGCGTGAGTTGGGGCAGTTTTATGAGACAGAATGCACAAAGGTCAAAGAAGGAATAAAAGCAAATTGGCAAAGGCGATTCATCCATCTCCCAGATATAGCTGCTGACCTGATGCTGGAAGGGTTTCCTCTTGAGCTGATAGATGGAGATTCATCCAACATCCCACTGCAGTGGGTGACAGATGTTCTGACTCAGCTCCATGCCAAGGTGGGGGGAAGGTCCAGAATGGTGGTTCTAACAGTGCTGGGCATGCAAAGCACTGGGAAATCCACCCTCCTCAACACCATGTTCGGCCTGCAGTTTGAAGTGAGCAGTGGCCGATGTACCCGAGGAGCCTTCGTGTCATTTGTTAAAGTTGCAGAGAACTTTCAGCAGGAGCTGGGCTGTGATTTCATCCTGGTGAGAGAGACAGAAGGCTTGAAAGCCCCTGAAATGCCCACACTGGAGGATAGTTATGAACATGACAATGAGCTGGCCACACTGGTGATTGGACTGAGTGGCATAACAATTATTAACATGGCCATGTCGAACGCCACTGAAATGCAACATATTCTGCAAATTGTGGTCCACACATTTCTCAGAATGAGGGAAGTCAGGCACAAACCTTACTGCCAGTTTGTGCATCAGAACATCAAAGATGTGTCTGCACATGAACAAAATACTAGGGATATGAACCGTATCCTGGGGCAGCTAAATGAAATTACCAAAGCTGCAGGAAGGATGGAAAAACAATGCAGGGAAATTAAAATTTCTGACATCATGGACTATGATCCACAGAAATACAAGTGGTACATCCCTGGGCTATGGCATGGAGTCCCATGGCACCAGTGAATATAGGATACAGTGAGAGTGTATGCAAACTAAAGAAGTATTTGTTTAAACTTATAAGGAACTATTCACTGAGCAGCCCCCGTAAGGACATTCCCCACTTTATTAAATGGGTGAGGAGCCTGTGGAATGCAGTGAAACATGAGAACTTCATCTTCAGCTTTAAAAAGAGCCTTGTTGCTGAGGCCTATAGCCAAATGTCTGGTAAGTTTGAAGAGTGGGAATTGAAACTCCGTGAGCTGATGATTTTCTGGGTAACTTCAATGGCAAATATTATTCAAAGTCAGACACCAGATAAAGTGGATTTTGGTATCTTACAATGTAATGTTCAGGACCATCTTGTATTTGCTGAACAGAATATTTTGGATTGTTTAGGAAAATATTTTGACATTGGAGAGGAACACCTGATGGAAAAATACAAAGAAGACTTTATCAGGCGCACAAGCAGCCTCAGGCAGGAACTTGAACATTATGCAATAAACAAGTTGGAGGAATCCATTTATATTAGAAAATACTGGCTCAAGGTAGGGTTTCTAAAGTTGGAGTACATGAAAACCATTGAAGAGAATCTAGACAGACTCGGGAGAGACTGCAGGAGAAGACAACAGAAATTAGACAATAGGGAACTGGAGAGTGAATTTGAAATAATGTGGAGAAAAACTTTATCAGATTTACCGTTTGCATTTTCACAGGAATGTGCCATAACTCAGGAGATGATGTTCCAACTCGCAAAGGATCTGAGTAATGGAGCAACTGTTGATACTTTGGCATCCGTAACCATGAAAACCTTGTTGAGTTGTGAAACCAAGTCATTCCCAATGAAACAGCAGTACTTAGACTTGCCATGTTTTAAAGCTCTGATTCCATGGTTTACACAGGAATGCTATCATAGACTAGAAGTACTGGCTAAATCCTTAATGGCCAAGTGCATTAGTTACACTAAAAGAACAGGAGTACTTGTGGCACCTTAGAGACTAACAAATTTATTAGAGCATAAGCTTTCGTGGACTACAGCCCACTTCTTCAGTTACACTGAAGCAAAAGTAAGGTCCAAAGCAGGCTACGATGAAACCTACTTCAGAGAACTGCTGAATATGGTTAATAAGAGGCTCCAAGAGGAGGATGTTCGGAAACTTCCCACTACCCTTTCCTTTGAAACTGACCTGAAATTTCACATTTTGTGGAAGGCGGCTTATGCATTTCAGAAGATGAATAAAGATTTTATCAAAGGAAATTATCCTCAGCAACATGTGGAACAGCTGAAACCTCAGTATCTCTCCATATTTAAATATCTTTATTTGGAGACGGATTCCTGTGAAAACAGGGTCCAGGATTTCTGTGATCGGTGTCTGAAACCTGCCCTGAAAGATTATGTTAATAACAGACTTGGAATGGAAATAGTGGATGACTTTCTCAGCAGGGGGAAGTCCACTGAATACCGCAGCCGGAGTGTCTTCCACTTCACAGTGCAGAAGAAGCTGCTGGAGGAGATGAACTTTGACAACTATGTAGAATACATTAATAACTATGAAAAAATTGTGAAATCCTGGACATGGAGATGTCTGTTAGATAACTACTACCAGTCGGAGGGCTTGCAAGATTTGGAGAAAGAGATTCTGTCCACAATAATAAAGAAAATCAGGGACGCACTGGAAATGACCAAAGATAAAAAGACTAGAACAGTCTGTGCATTTTTATTCCATTTTTGTGAGATGATACAGAAGGACCTAGTCATCCCCAGTTACAGTTTAGTGGGTGTATGGGCTCTCAACACAACAGACACTGGGAGTTTCTTTGCTTGTATTCAGTCCTTCCTTCCTGATCTAGAACAGCAAATCTTAGCTGAATTTCAAGATTTGGAAGTTGAGTCTAAATTCTCCAGTCTGTCAGTGAAGCCCCAGGATGAAATCTTTAAACGAGTGTTTGGCTGTGGGAAGCAGTGCCCATTCTGTAAAGTCCCTTGTGAGGCAGACAGCCGTCATCACAGGGAGCATTTTGCATCAGTGCATCGGCCTCAAAGTCTACAGAGATTCAGGAATAGCCATGCTAAAAAGCTTCATTATTCTTTATGCTCTACTGATGTACTTTATAATAACAAATTCCAAAACTCAGACACAGAATGGAAACCTCATCCTTACAAAGATTATCGTGACTGTTACCCAGACTGGTACATCCAGCCTGATCCCAGCATCGTGGCTTCTGATTACTGGAAGTTTGTTTTCAAGGAATTCAATCACCAGTTTGCTAGAGAGTACGATGCTCTGCCTGCTGATCTCCCAGAGGAGTGGGAGGAAATAACCAAAGAGCAGGTACTGAGAGCATTAAAAAAAGTGTGATGAAATAGCCCAATTGCTGAGAAAGTCTGTATAAGTGAGTGAGTTCTATTTTGACAGAACAAGGAAGAATAATTCCTTTTTTCCTTTTTTTTAAAGGAAGCAAATAGAGCATGTGATGTAAAATATGTAATTCTTTTTCTATGGAGAAACAAATAAAATTCATGATTCCTAAGGAAGATTAATAAGGAAACCGATTTTTTTTCAATACAATTCCAATCACCCATCAATTTATGCTACAATTAAAGGTGATTGAAATACCCTAAATAAACATTCTGAGTATGTGTTTAATGACTAACCACATTAGTTACACTGAAAAAACATCCCTGTATTCAGGTGGGTTTCTCTTTGGTTGTTGAAACTTGCTCTCTACCTGTAACTTGTCTTTCTTACTAACACCTACCAGCGAAAACAATCCTCAACCAAACATTTCTGCTGAGCTTAGCTGTGCCTATGGCCTTCCCTACAAAATCTCTTATGTTCTTTCCCCTAGTTTTATTCTGTCTCATTGAGACATTCAGAAACTTTCGGTACCCCCTGCTCAGGGCTGATAGAATTCACCTGGTCTGACACAAGGGTGAGTCAGCACAAACAACTGCATCTCTATGCGGGGTTCTAACCTCTGATTCAGCAGGGTTAGCTCTGAATTCCTAGGCAGGGTCCCAGAAAATGGCATCCTCTTACATTTTCTCAAGACTGCTGGAGCAAAGGTGAAATCCAGTGAGCAGTTAATCCAGGGACAATGGAGAATAGCTGGAGAATAGATCAAGACCTGCACAACCCAGGTATCTTGTGGCTAGCAACTGTCTGTGCATGCAATAGAAAGTGGAATTCATTACAGGTCCCTCTATGGTCTGGCCCATGCTACATGCTTTGTTCTACTGTCATATCTGGGAAGCAGCAGACAGGCTCTTAAATTAACATTGTACTTTTATATTGTTAAGTGAATTTGATGGATGAGGATTTATTTTGGATGCTGTGTACTTTGCAGCAAAATGTTTGCAAAAGGAACAATTGGAGGAATAAAGAGAAACAGTTGAAGACAGAGTCTCCGACACAAGGCAGTTCCCCTCAGCTCCCTCTCACACTGATAAGATGTTGTCTTTTACTTCTTTTCATTTATTTGTAGACATCTCTAAGTGGCTCTTCCCTGTCGCTTCGTAGCAGTTCAGTAGTTATTGCTTAGTTAAAGGACATTTTGAACTGAAAAGTCATTTCAAACTGAAAAAAAAAAGTTTCATTTTGCAAATGTCAAAAAAAAAGTGGGGGCGGTTTTGGTTTGGTTTGGCTAGTTGTTTTGTTTTACAATTTGGCGGAAAGGACACAAATTAACAAAATGTACACAATTCTTGCAGACTGTCTAATAATATGCGCTAGTTGGTGTGCAAAGAATGAGTGCAAATGAACTCCCCTTTATACACAAGGCCCTTACTAAGGGTACGTACAGCAGCCAATATAATGCCGCCCCCTGTCTGCACAGAGCTCACTGAAGGGTTGGAACTATAGGCATTTGGGGGGGGAAAGCACATGTAATGTGTTCCACTCCGCCACATTATTGACCCAACATCAACATACATATTTACCCTCAAAGAAAAATAAAATCAATAAGTTTTGTGCCTCAAACAGAATTTCTTCAGCTCTGAAAACTTGGGCCCATTTTCACATCTTTCTACAGAGGTGAGAAGACAATTTCAGAAAGTCCTGTCAGAGCTAAGAGTTTCACAGAAGCAAACTGCTCAGGCAGAGCGATGGCCTGGAAATTCACCCAGAAAGTGCAAAGGACTGGCCCATTCGGACGCTAGGCACTCTTCCTTGGCAATTCCTGAGAAAAGCCATGGGGGGCTTTGAATGTGGGGGCCAGAAGTACTAGCCATTTGATCTGGGCTTCAGATGATACAGGAATTAGTGACTAACACAGGATATCTTGGCATAGAGACACAGAAGCCGGAGTTTCTCTGCACCCCCTCAATGTTCTCTGTGCCGTTCTGCTTTGCTCAAACAGCTTCCTACAACAGGAGATCCTCTGTGTTTGGCACTGGTGCTACCGCTGCTGGAATCCCATGTCCAGTTCTGCTGCCCACAATTCAAGAAGGATGTTGATAACGTGGAGAGGGTTCAGAGAAGAGCCACGAGAATGATTAAAGTATTGGAAAACCTGCCTTATAGTGACAGATTCAAAGAGCTCAATCTATCAAGGCTTTGTCTGCACTAGAACTTTTGTTGGTAAAACTTTTGTCGGTCAGTGGTGTGGTAAAAAAACACACTCCGACCAACAAAAGTTTCACCGACAAAAGCGCTGGTGTGAACAGCGCGATGTCGGTGGGAGATGCTCTCCCACCGACATAGCTACCGCCACTCGTTCGGAGTTGCCAGCAGGAGAGCTCTCTTCTGTCGACACAGAGCGGCTACATGGGAGACTTTACAGCAGTGGTACAGCTGTGCCACCGTAAGGTCCGTAGTGTAGACACAGCCTTAGTTTAACAAAGAAATTAAGCGGTAACTTGATTACAGCTTATAAGTGTCTTCAAGGAAAACAAATATTTAGTAATGGGCTCTTCAGTCTGGTAGACAAAGGTCTGACATGATCCAACGGCTGGAAGTTGAAGCTAGACCAATTCAGACTAGAAATAAGTTGAACATTTTTAATAGTGGGGGGAGTTAACCACTGGAAGAATTTACCAAGGGTCGTGGTGGATGCTCCATCACTGCCAATGTCCAAATCAAGATGGGATGTTTTTCTAAAAACATCTCGGAGTTATTTGGGGAAATTCCCTGGCTCGTGTGACACAGAGGTCAGATCACAGGAGATCATGCTCAGAATGGTCCTTTCTGGCCTTGGAATCTAGGAGTCGGAATGCAGGTGCCGAACTCTCATGGGCCTAAGTAAGTGACTTGGCCAAGGTCACACAGGCCATTGAACCAGGCCTCCCAAGTCCCAGATATAGAACAGAACACCTAGGCCTTGCCTGGGAATAGTCACTTTTGGGGTGTGTTTGATTTCACAGCTTGCATTCCTTCCTTAAAATCAGACGGGCAGACCTATTTAGTGGGTGCCTGGAGGATTTGCAGTTGGAATGGTAAGTGACATGCTTAGCCCTGTATAGTGTCCTTTGGGGAGCTGTCACAGGAAGTGCAATGGGAGGGCTCTGCTGAACTCAGCAGGGTTTTAGTTTCAATTTTGGTCTAGCTGCTTCCTGGTTCTCTCTTTCTCGGTGATGGCCCAGCAGTTTGCTTTGGGTCCTGGCTGAGGGGGTGGTATGGAGAAGACAGGCAGCAGCAACTCCTTGCTGCTAGAGACCCTGGATGACCTGGGGGAGGATGATCTCAAGAGATTCAAGCACAAGTTGAAAAGGATTCAGCTGGAGAAGGGATACCAAGCCATTCCCTGGGGCCGGCTGGAGAAAGGGGATCCGGTGGATGTTACTGACCTGCTGATCAGGCACTACGGGGAGCGCTACGGGGTGGAGGTGGCTGTGCAGGTGCTGAGAGAAATCAAGCACAGAGCACTAGCAGAGAGACTCACCGAGGCTATTTCAGCTGGTAAGGCATAAGCCAGAGAGAGCGATTCCGACCTGCCCCTCCTGCAAGTGACTGAGGTGGGGAGAGACTCGGTGGACTAACAAATCTGTTCTCTCTCTGGGTGATTCTTCCCTTTCTGTGATCAGCTGCTGCTGCCTGTTACCTAGGTGCCTGAGCCCAACTAGAAACCGTCCCTAGCTGGAAGCACGTGAAAGGCCAGGAGCACTGATCCCTTCAGTTCTTTGGCCTTAGCTCCCAGCAATAACTGAGCTCTGCAGACAGCTGACAACCTGGGCATGTCACATGAGGGTGGACTATGTGCCCTTTGTGGTAAGGCACCGAAAGACGCTTCTGTTGGGATCGACCAACTGGCAGCACCACTCCAGAGTCCAGAATGTGAAACATGTCAGCCTAAACTGCGTGCAGTGTAGTTGTAGCCATGGTGGTCTCAGGATATTAGAGAAACAAGGCGGGTGAGGAGGTCATACCTGAAGAAGAGCTCTGTGTGGCATGAAAGCTTGTCTCTCTCACCAACAGAAGTGAGTTCAATAAAAGGTATGACCTCACCCGCCTTGTTTCTCTAAGACAAAATTGTCAGTTAGGCCTCAGCCTTGACATATTTCACCAGGATCAAAAATATTGCACCCACAGATCAGGCAGTTAGCCATCCCACTGCTACGTTTTGCACACGGAGTTCATTTGCAGGCACCCCCAAAACCGGCACATATAATATTGCCGAGGCCCCTCATTTTCTTGCTTTTATTTTGTTTTAAATTTCCTGGGAATTTCATCTGTTTTTTTTTTTTTTTTAAGTGTGAAAATTGGTACAAACTGAAAATGAAGGGCCAACAGCCCAGAGGCAGTGAGGTGCCCTGTACTCATCGGGGAGGAATGGGGGGGCGGCAGCAGGAGGGGGGTGAGTGAGGGAATCTTGATCTCAGGTAGGAGGTGGGGGGAGGCAGAGGTAGGGAGTTTGTCTGAAAAGCACCTAGCACAATGCTGAGACAGAGTCTGAAACCATTACTCACTCATTTTCTGAAACTGACTAGATTTCACAGGTGGTGGTTTCCTTTTAATATGTTTTTCACACACACACACACACACACACACGTGCATGCCTAGTTACCTGAACTATGTACAACTACACCGACTATGTACACCCACACTGAGTAGGCACACCCACACAGACCACACACACTAACCCGCACATTCACTGCAGATATACTGACTGCATTCACACATTGACTGCACGTGCACACGCACATACACACACACTGATTGAACACATCCGCACATGATTGAATGTACACACACTGATTGCAATGTACACACACAAGTGTGCACTGATCCCATGTACACATATTGCACATACACACGACTGCACACACACACTGACCATACATACACTGATTGCATGTACACACATTGCCTGCACACGCACAAAAACACACACACACACACACACACAGACTCTCACTTTACACCCATACACTGACTGCATTCGTACACACTGACTCCACATACACACATGCACAGACTCTGACCATGCCCACAGAGATACCCAAAATCTCCATTTCTAAGATCAAATTTTAAAAAATATTGTACTGTGTGCTGTATTCTTTTTTTAAAAAAAAAACAACCCCACAAATGCCCCATTTATGCTAAGAAACACCCCCCCAAAGGTTTATATAGAGAGACCCACAACCAGCTCATTTCCGACTGCCCCAGACTGAGCACTTTAAACCAATCTCTCCTTGTTTGCAGATTGTTCCTGTTTGCTCACTGAGGCAGGAGTTCGAGATGCCCGAGCTGGAGGGGGTCAGTGACTGAGAGCCATTCATTTGTGCTTCCTCTTGTTTTCCTTGCTAGATCTTTTAAGACGGAAGCAGAACTCGGACACGCCACAAGCCCCAGAGCTGGGGGAGAAAGGTGATTTTAACCCAGAGCAGGAATCAGAGACTCAGAGACACCCAGAACCAGAGGAGAGAGACATTTCCCAAGGTATTTGCATTTACAAACTCGTCTCTGCAAGGGATGCAGTCCAGGAAAGCAATGTAACTGCGTCCTCCATACTCCACTCCCAGGGGATAGCCCCATTAGCTGCCACATGAAGGACATTCAAGACTCCTGTGATGTACACATGAATTGCAATAGCCAGAGATTTAGCTGTACAATGAAGTAACCTGCACTCACCCCACCTGCGTATGGCAGGTGCTGAGGGATCCGGGGTGCATGGGGGTGTATGGGGCTGGTAGCGAGAGCGTCTCAGTGCCTACATATCATGAACGAGATGGGAAGAGCATCCATCTGGTCTGTGCATGGAGGTGGGGACTCTGACCAGTTGTGGGAGGGTAAATTGAGGTAGAGTGGGCTATCTAGCCAATAGTAAGGTGGTGATCAGGAGGGGGTGGGAGAGACGCATATCCTTATATGGAGAAGTATAAGACAGAGGGTATGGCCTCTGGTCCTAACATGGGAGTGAGGGGGGCAGTCTGGGATCCAGCTTATACCATAAGAATGGCCATACTGGGTCAGGCCAATGGTCCATCTAGCCCAGTATCCTGTCTTCCAACACTGGCCAATACCAGATGCTGCAGAGGGAATGAACAGAATGGGGCAATCATTGAGTGATCCATCCCCTGTTGTCCAATCCCAGCTCCTGGCAGTCAGCCAGAGAGTATGGGGTGACTGCAATGTTTAAGGCATTATGTCACGGGTGGCAGGGAAGAAGAGCCTGTGACTTGTAGCTGAAAGCAAGATGAGGCGTTGTGAAAAGGGGAACACTTAATATGGGGGATGATAGACAAGGGTAACAGGGCAGAGTTAAGGCTAGAGGCGGATGGACATGGGTAAAGAGGCAGAGTTAAGGTTGGGGATGGGTGGTGTGAAGGTGTAAGGGGCCAGAGTTAAGGTTAGAGGAGGGCGTACATAGGTAAAGAGGCAGAGTTAAGGTTGGGGATGGGTGGTGCGAAGGTGTAAGGGGCCAGAGTTAAGGTTAGAGGAGGGTGTACATAGGTAAAGAAGCAGAGTTAAGGTTGGGGATGGGTGGTGTGAAGGTGTAGGGGGTCAGAATTAAACTTGTGGGGCTGGACATCTGGAAATGGGCACAGTAAAAGTTGGAGGAGGCTGGACATGGGTAAATGTCATGTTCTTATTTTTTTCTGCAGAGAGAAGACGAGCCACACAGGGAGTTCTGGAGAAGTTGAACTTGGAGCAATACAGAAGCAGGCAGCTCAGACTGAGGGATCTCCAAGAGATCAACCCAGAGAGCATAAAGAACTGGGCTCTTATCACCTTAGGGGATTTACCATGGCATTTCCTGAGGAAAGTCATGGCTCTGAATGGGACGGCCAGAAGCACAAGGCCTGTGCATGGGGCATCTGATGATCAAGAGTCCAATGAGGTGCAGAAAGCACATGTTGATTACAATAATCTTTCTCTGAGTAACATGGACAGTAGCAATTCTCTGCACTCCCTCGATGTTCTCTGTGCTGTTTTGCTTTGCTCAGACAGTTTCCTACAGCAGGAGATCCTGTCCAAAATGTCCATGTGCCAGTTTGCCCTCCCTCTGCTGCTACCTGCCCTCGACACCCCCAAGTGCACCCTAATGCTGTGGGCCATGAGGGACATTGTGAGGAAGTGGAGGCCGCACTCCCTGGCAGAGAGCAGAGGGTTCAGAGAGGAGAGCCTGGTGCTCACAGCAATGCCAACCATTTCCTTTGTGCGGTTGGGGAGCTACAGCTTCTCCAAGTCCAAACTCCTCAATGAGGTTCTCAGCCCCTCCGAGCAGCACCACGATTTCTTCATCCATCGGGACATGGAGTCTGGGAACATCCCTCGGGAAATCGCAGATGGGCTGGTCGAGATTTCCTGGTATTTCCCTGCTGGGAAGGAAAATTCAGACCTTTTCCCAGAACCCGTTGCGGTTACAAACCTGCGTGGAGACATTGAGTCCCACTGGCTGCAGTTCAGCTTTTTAACAGAGGTCTCCTCAGCAGTGTTCATTGTTACTGAGAGTATCAACGAGAGACAATACACGCTCTTATCATCTCTGCAGGGATCAGCCACTAAATACTACTTCATCTTTAACTGCAAGATTGAGAAACCCGAGGAGACCCTGCAATTCCTGTATAAATTAGAGTCGGTGCTGAAACTAGACAAACTAAGTGTGCTGATGAGAGAGAACACCCTAAATCATGCTCAGTTTGTGGAGAAGCTGCAGCTCACCATTGGAAGCCTCATGGAGTCCTCTCTCAAGAGAGCCTCCGTGGCAGACACGGCTGCGACAGCACGAGAATTAGGTATCTGGGTGGACGAGGACTCTGAGGAATGCCAAAGTGCGAGCAAACGGGTGGCAGGAATCACAGCGGAAATAAAGGACGTGGCAAAGTACAAGAGGGAAATGTTGAGACTCCCAGGGAGTCTGTGCAAAAAGTTGGCCAAGGCGGAGAAAGAGCTGTTCCGAATGCAACAGCAAGGGGACGCAGCCTCTGGGCTCCATGCATCTCAGCAAAGAGAGGAATGGTTGGACTTATATACCCGGCCGGATAAATGTGAGCTTACTGATGGGATGGTCAAGTTTATTACTGGGCTAGGAAAACTCTCTCAAGTGGAAACACACTACTTCCTAAAGTGGATGAAATACCATCTGGGTCATATTGCTCAGGGCAATCTCTCCAGCCTGCAGGCTGACTATAAGGAGAAATGTCATGTTAGAGGAGATGATCCCCAACATAGAGCAAAACTGCATGAACCAATTTCCTCCAGTTCCTTAGGGGTTGAACATTTCATGCGTGGGTTGGGGCAGTTTTATGAAGCTGAATGTGCAATGGTGAAGGAAGGAAAAAAGCTAAAAACCCAAAGGCAACTCATCCATCTCCCAGGCATAGCAGCTGACCTGATGCTGGAAGGGTTTCCTCTAGAACTAATCGACG
>NW_027054488.1:0-12000 GCF_011386835.1 Chrysemys picta bellii
TTGTTTCAGTTAAAGACATTTTTTGACTTTTTGTTTGGGATGAGCGCGACCCAGGAAGGAGTGGACTAAAAGATGGTCGCCTGGCCGAAGGGCTGAGTTCCCAGCCAAAAACCTGCTGGCGGGCGTGCTAGCCCAAGAAATCTGTGACCCCAGGCCTTGAAGGAAGGGGCACCTATTGGTGAGTGAACTCTGTTACAAGCCTGCTTCCATTGTGGAAACAGCCTGGTATTGGAGAGTGGTGGGGATGGCCTGTGGGCGAGGATGGCTGGAGGGGTCATACAGGAGGGGCAGCAGCGTCCAGTGAGGAGATCAGGGAACGGGTTGTTTGCAGTCCTGCCACTGAGCGGTAACGTGGTCCTTGCCAGGTCATTCTCCCACCTGGTGCCTCACTTTCTCTATCTTTGAAATGGGGATCATCCCGACCCACATTAAGAAAGGGTTTGATCCTCTGCTCTTGCTTCCCAAATCCCTGCCCTCCTTGCCCCACACAGGCCTCTGCCCTGTTGCTCAAACTCCCATGCACATGTTAGTGCTTGTGTCACCCCCGCAACTGCAAGGTCTCATGTACAGTCTCCTGCCAGCAAACTGAAGCTGCCACTAGATCCAGAATAGGAATCGCAGTTCCTGTGCGCTGCCCTGAATGGAGTCTAGACCCTGGGCATGGGGAAGGCCAACGCTCACATCCAGGTAGATCATCAACCTACTCCTCTGTCCCAGGAGCAGGAAGGCGTCTGGTTCGTGCTCCCTTCGGTAGCTGGAGCTGCTGAGTTGGGAGTGTGGTGGGCAGAGATGGGAACAGGCCATAGGATGAATCAAGTGTCAGGGGGAGACTCCCTGTGTGTGGGAGATGATGTTGCCCCTCTATGGGGAATCCCTTCCTTGCAGATGCTGGGCTTTGGGTGCTGGACTCTGCCAGGAAGCCCAGCTCCCATCCCTAGCAGCTTGGCTGTTCCCTACACTGCTGTGCACCAGGCCCTCTGCAGAGAGCTGCTCTGGGCAAGGACTACAGGGCCTGCTGTCATCCTGGCAGGTGTCACAACAGGTTCCATAATCCTGACCCCTGGTCTCCCTCCGCTGGCAGGCTCTGAGCAAGGCCTGCCCAGAGAACATGGATGACGAGCTCTCGATCCTGCTGACAGCACCCCCCAGCACAGACAAACTCCAGCACATCTTGGAGGTGAGCAGAATGGGGAGGGGCCGCAGGGGTTTTACCTTAGCCCTGGGGACTCCTAGAAAGAAGAGACTGGAAAATCCATGTTTCTATTGGATCCTTCCGAGTATGCATTCGTGATATAAACTCACTGGGTGACCTTGGGGTAACTCACTTCCCCCTTACGGCATCAGTCTTCTCCACTATCAAATCTACACTGGGGAAGAAGGACAGAAGCCCCGACAATCACCTTCACCTCTGGGTGTCTGGTCCTGGGAGCCGAAACCAACTGGACTATCTGCCCCATCTCCTAAACTGCCCTGTCTTTCCCTCCTAGGGCCTTGTCCTTAGTGCTCAGCCTGGCCCCTTCCCAGCTTGTCCCTGACCTTTAAAGGACGCTCCAAGCCCCTCCCATGCCTGCTTCCCTTGGGGTCTCTCTCCTGGCTGAGCACAGGCTGCCCTTCTATCTCTCAGCAGGCCTGGGTCCTAGTCACAGGCTGCGTCTTGTCACGTGACCCCCACACTTATTCCCTTCACCCTAGGGAGCTGCATCACCTGGGCCAGCTGCAGTTGAGCTCCAACCCCTTTCCTGGCCATCTCACCCAGGGACAGGTTGAAACTGGAAACCTGTGGGTAACAGTAACTGGTTGCTCGCAAAGGTGCTGAAGACACAATGGAAGAGGAAATCCTTTGGCCTGGATTGAAATTATTCCGACTGAAAGTGAATGAGAGAAAATAGGTTCAGAGTTCTCTTCCTAGCAGCAGAAAATGTAGCGATTGATAGAGGTTCAGGTCAGAAAGGACCATTATGTGCATCTAGTCGCCCCTCCTGTATAACTCAGGGCCTAGAATGTGACCAAGTGGTTCCTTCAGCCAACCATAGCATGGGACTGAGCCAGAGCACGTCTTTTGGAACGACGTCCACATGCAGGAGAGCCAGCTGGCTACCAGAAAATCTCTCTTCTGCAGTGACGTGGGGTTAAGGGACATGGCGGAAAAGACATGGCGGTTGTGACTAAACTTAGAGCAGGGTGGGAAACCGAGACACAGTTGGGACCTGTCTACACTACAGGTCTGTAGTGCATTTGTAAGCTGCTGACCCCCACATGTTGTTCAGAGCCTATGGACAACACAGCTCCTAAAGGTACGTTTGTTCTGTGCTTATCCGGTATGTACCAGCAGGGCTGGACAGCCTTTCTCACTGTGCTGTGGGGAGCAGGTCCTGGGTACTAAGGGTCTGAAGAAGCTCTCAAGGACTAATTTTTTAAAATAATTGTTATCAATGAATTGGGAGAAAACATACAATCACTGCGGATAAGATTGGGGGGTGACAAAATACAGGCAGAGTGGTAATTCCTGATGGGGAGAGGGCAGTGATACACAGCGATCTGGCTCATTCAGCCACCTGGACCCATTCAAAGAAAACAAGTTTGAGCAGAGCCCAATGCAAGGTCCTATACGTAGCCACAAGGCACGCCGGCCACACCTCCAGAATGGGGACGTGTATCCAGGAAAGCAGTGACTCTGAAATGGATTTAGGGGCCATAGTGGAGAAGCCACTCAACATGAGCTCCCAGTGTGATGCTGTGGTGAACAGGGCTAAAGCCATCATTAGACGAAGGAGCAGAGCCGTGAGTAGGATAGGGAGGTGACACAGCAGCAGTGAGACTGCTATTGGAATACTGCCTCCAGTGTTGGTGTCCTCCTTTGAAAAAGATGGTCCTAGAAATTGGAGCTGGGGCGGCAAAGAGCCACCAAATGTTCTGAGGGCTGGAGAAAAATGCCTTCTAGTGAGCTATTGAAAGAGCTCAACCTGTTTAGCTTATCAAAAGAAGATTGAAAGGTGACTTCACTGAAGTGTTGAAATGCCTTAATGGAGAGAAAATATTGGGTATTAAAGGGCTCTTTAATCGAGCAGAGAAAGGCAGAACAAGACCCAATGGCTGGAAGGTGAAAAGAGACAAATTCCTATGACAAATAAGGCACAAATATTCAACAGCGAGGATGATTGACCACAGGAAGAAGCTACCATGGAAAGTGGTGGATTCTCCATTTCTTGATGTCATTTAATAAAGACTAGATGCCTTTCCAGAATGTGTTTGCCCCAAAAGTAGCTATTGTGGTAGACAGGAGGCCTGTGATATGCAGGGGGTCAGATTAGATGCTCTAACGGTCTCTGAAGACCCCTTCAAAGAACTCTAATAGATTAGTAAGACACGATTTCCCTTTACCTAAACTATGTTGACTTTTGCCCAACAATTTATGTTCTTCTATGTGTCTGACAATTTTATTCTTTACAATTGTTTCAACTAATTTGCCCGGTACTGACATTAGACTTACTGGTCTGTAATTGCCGGGATCACCAATAGTGCCCTTTTTAAATATTGGCGTTACATTAGCTATCTTCCAGTCATGGATACAGAAGCTGATTTAAAGGACAAGTTACAAACCATAATTAGTAGTTCCGCAATTTCACATCTGAGTTCTTTCAGAACTCTTGGGTGAATGCCATCTGGTCCCAGTGACTTATCAGTTAATTCCAAAATCTCCTCTAGTAACACTGCAATCTGTGACAATTCATGAGATTTGTCACCTACAAATACTGGCTGAGGTTTGGGAATGGCTGGAAGGTGAAAAGAGACAAATTCCTATGACAAAGAAGGCACAAATATTCAACAGCGAGGATGATTGACCACAGGAAGAAGCTACCAAGGAAAGTGGTGGATTCTCCGTCTCTTGATGTCATTTAATAAAGACTAGATGCCTTTCCAGAATGTGTTTGCCCCAAAAGTAGCTATTGTGGTAGACAGGAGGCCTGTGATATGCAGGGGGTCAGATTAGATGCTCTAACGGTCTCTGCTGACCATAAAGTCTACTCATTTCTGAGAAACCGAGTGTAGCATTGGGAGCAGCCTCTGCTTATTAAACAATCAGTTTGTCAGCACCTGCAGGACAATTTGGTTCTTAGGACTAGTGAGCATGGACTTGTCAAGAACAAATCATTCCAGACCAATCCTAGCTCCTTCTTTGGCAGAGTTAGGGGCCTAGTGGAGGTGGGTAAACAGTAGATGTGATCTATCTTGGTGTTAATAAGGCTTTTGACACAGTCCCATAGGACATTCTCACAAGCAAACAGATGCTGCTTAGCACTGTCAGAGCAGCTTTTGCTGGGGGATTCTCCCAGCACTTTCCAATAGTGGGAAAGTATGAAATCCCCATTTGACTGCTGGGGACAGAGCCTAGAGGGGGCAGCAACTTACCCCAAGTCCCACAGGTCAATAGGAAACCAGCAATGGGACCCAGGAGTCCTGACTCCCAGTTCCCTGCTCCAATCACTCCAGTGGAGCACACTCCCTCTCAAAGCAGGGGGACCGGACATGAGGGCCTGGTTGTAATTGCCAGCTGTGGGAGGGAGTGTGCAGCAGTGGTTAGTGAAGGGGCCTGGAAATAAGGATGAGGTGTCCTATCATGTTTACTCAGAGCAGATTAGGACATAATAGAATGGCTGAAATAGTTTATTTTATTTGTATTGTATTATTTTGCAATTGTTAAGAGCAGCAACTACTTAGCTCAGACTGAAGCATCTTATCTAATTTTTGAGATCTAAGTGTCTCCTCTTTGAGTGCGACGAGACAATTTAACACATTGTGACAAAGAATTTTCATTGCCACTTGTTATGATTTCAAGAAACAAACTGGTTTAGTTTGAATAGGATTTTCGGTCAGAAACGGTTTCAATGAAATTTCCCCACCATCTCGATTCCTGGGCTCTATCTCTGCCTTTCGGGGGGGGGGGGGCGGGTTGCTGTCTGTTAGAACAGGAGTCTGATTTGGATAGGGATAGAGACCTCTTCAATGTTTTTAATGAAGTAAATACTAATGGGAATTGTGTGATCATGGGAGACTTTAACTTCCCAGATATAGACTGGAGGACAAGTGCTAGTAATATAATAGGGCTCAGATTTTCCTAGATGTGATAGCTGATGGATTCCTTCACCAAGTAGTTGCTGAACCAACAAGAGGGGATGCCATTTTCGATTTGGTTTTGGTGAGTAGTGAGGATCTCTTAGAAGAAATGGTTGTAGGGGACAGCCTTGGTTTGAGCGATCATGAGCTAATTCAGTTTAAACTAAATGGAAGGGTAAACAAAAATAGATCTGTGACTATGGTTTTTTTTTCAAAAGGGCTAACTTTAAAAAATTAAGGAAATTAGTTAGGGAAGTGGATTGGACTGAAGGACTTGTGGAACAGATGGATCAGACTGAACAGGTTCCAAACCTCTCGGAGGCTCTTACCTTCTAAACAGGGACGTCTGTTTTCTAGTAAAATCAGGAAAAAGAAAGGAGAAAACTCAAAAGAGGTTCCTCCTGGCGCTCACGTACGTGAACCCTAATACTCTCTCAGTCCTCAAAGAGAGACCTCGAGAAGGAGACTTGCTGAAGGAAAGCTACAGGGGACTCAGAGGTTTCCCTGGCCCTGGGCCCCTGTCCTGCCTGGCTGATGTCAGCATCTCTCTGTGAGGTCACCACCTCCCCAGCACCTTTGACCAATAGGCTGAGGTCCTGCAAAAGGCCTTTGTGATGTCACTGTCACACCCACCCCTCCCCTGCAGTGCTAATGTCCTGCCGCAGGCCACACCCTTTGGAGGTTTGAGCTACTCTCTGTGGATCACCCACAGAATGAGTGTTCATTCTAGGAAGCAAGCCGGCTAGACAGTAAAACATCAGAGGCTGCTCCCAATGCTACAGTCGGTTTCTCAGAAATGAGTAGATTTTATGGGCAGAAGAGACAGTTAGAGCATCTAATCGGACCCCCTGCATATCACAGGCCTTTCTGCACCTTATGGGGCAGGTAGAGCTCTGCCTGGGCACAGGGGGAATGGGATGGGGGTAGATCAAGGAAAGGGGGGAGGAGAATGGGTGTGAGGGAAAGAGCTCCTGTCCCAGATGAAGGAATTTGGGGGCAGAGGAAAGGACCCTGCTCCACAGAGAGGGGAGAGGGTTTCTGTGAGTGCCAGGGGGCTCTATTTCCCCTTCCACTAGCTCCCCATTTACAGAGAGCCAGAGCAGTACCTGCAGCAGAGAGCGGGAGTTGCTGGTGGCCTCAGAGGCACAGGCCCTGCAGCGCCTCGGGCACCTGGCGCAAGTGCCGCATGATACGGAGCTGGCGCATCACATTGGCCGTGACGTCCTCCTGCTGCAAGGGAACAAGAACCTGTCTGAGACTCAGATGCCTCCGAGGAATCAGGGGGGATTAACGGCCCCTGGAACCAGCAGCATTTCCACCCAGCCCCTGCCCACCTCTGAGTGATGGATTTCCCCTCCTGACCCCCAGGATGGAATCTTGTTGTCCTTCCTAGTGACCTCCAGTGGCAACCCCCCTCCTTGTACGGGGAGCTCCTGCCACGTCCCCCTCAGTGCCCCTGACAGCTGTTCCACCTCCAATCCACAGCTCAAGTTCTCAGACCCCTCTCCTCCACCCCCACCCAGGTTGGGTAGGGAGGGGACTGTAGCAGGGAGGGGGCAGGAGGGATTCTGGCAGCAGTGAAGTGGGATGTGGGGAGGTTGAGACCTTTCCCCAAGTCACCCCAGCCACTAATGCTGAAGCCGCAGGATGGCAGCCCTGGTGAATGGGACGGATCGGCAGCCCCTGCTGACTAGGGTTACCATACGTCCGTTTTTTCCCGGACATGTCCTGCTTTTCGGCAATCAAACCGCCGTCCGGGGGGAATTGCCGAAAAGCCAAACATGTCCGGGAAAATGCCAGCCGGGCACTTCCCCTCCCGCGGCTGCTCTGCTCTGCTCCTCCCCTCTCAGACTTTAAGAGCCGAGCTGCCCGAGCCAGCGCTACTGGCTTCGGGCAGCCCCCCCTGCCTCCGGACCCCAAGCCGCCGGCCAGGCACTTCCCTTCCCGGGCTCCAGCTGAGCTGCTCCGCTCCTCCCCTCTCAGACTTTAAGAGCCGAGCTGCCCGAGCCAGCGCTACTGGCTTCAGGCAGCCCCCCCCTGCCTCCGGACCCCGAGCCACGGGCCAGGCACTTCCCTTCCCGGTTCCAGCTGCTCTGCTCCGGCGGCTCGGGGGAAGCGCCGGCCGGGGGCGCAGGGTCTGGGGGCTGCCCGGAAACCGTGAAGCCGGTAGCGCTGGGGCAGCCCTTTCCCCATAGCTGGGAGTGGGGAGGAGGGGGCGGAGTTAGGGCGGGGGAAGGGGTGGAGTTGGGCGGGGCTAGGGGAGGGGAAATGGGCGGGGCCAGGGCCCGTGGAGGGTCCTCTTTTTTTATTTATTAGACATGGTAACCCTACTGCTGACTGAATCCTCCTGTTCTCTCAAGAACGGGTCCAGCCTTGCCAGCAGCAGGACAAGCGTCCCCTGCCCATGTGCCTCAGCCCTGCCTGGTCAGACGCCATCACCCGTCAGTCCTTGGCCTCCCAGGCTGCCAGTGATGGGAGCAACTCTGGGTGGTGGCTCGGGTGACACAGACACCAGACCACTAGGAATTGGGTGCGGCCCTGTGGGACAGGAGAGTCTCGCAGAGGGCACTTGGGGGACTCTCCTGCCCTTCCCAAGAGCCATAGCACCCTGTCCTAAGAACATAAGTCTGGGATGAGGCAAAGCTTGTCATTAATTAGCCTGGCTAAAGAGCTGGGTGGAGCTGCTCTGGGGACAAGCTGGCTCGCTCCTGCTCATGGAGGTGAATTCATCTCCCTTCCCAGGAGCACCTGCTCTCCCTTTCATTCCCCACCAGGCTCCTTGTGCCAGGCCAGCGAATGGCCACAGGATGGGAATGAGGCCTGGGCCCCGCCCCAATCTCCTGAGTCTAATGCAGCTGCTCGTCTTGTCCCCCATCAGCTGCTGGGTTTCCCCCAGGAGGGAGTAGGTGACAGGGAGAGAGACACACACACATTTGTCCTTCTGGTTGCAGGGCTTGTGTCCTTCCAATCCCATTGGTGGCTGCACAGTGGGCAGAGTCCTCGCTGCGTGCCCGGCACAACAGAATTGCAGGGCGTGGTGTGGAACACAGAAAGAGATAGAGAGACTCATCCTCCAGCCGGGGTCAGTCTGAGAGAACTTGGCTGGGGTCCCAGTCTCACTCTTCTAGCGGGTGCCATTTCCCAGCTGGGTTCCTTACCCCTCTGGTGCAGCAGCAGCTGGTAGAGCCGGTAAACCCCCTCCCTGGCCTGCCGGCTGATGTCCTTGTCTGGGTCACTGACGTACAGAGCCAGCTGTGCCATGTGGTGACCCATCCTGGGGAATTCCGCTGAGTTCTAATGGACGGGAGAGGGAGAGGGGACTCCATCAGCATTTTCCTGTCAGCTCCCAGTCCCCCCCGGGCCAGGACTCTCCTTCCCCTCAGCCCCTCTGCAGGAGATGCTAGAGCCAGACCCTTAATTTCCTCTGCCCCCAAGGAAGCCTGGAGCACAGGGCTGTGGGCAGGGCCCTCCATGAGGACTTGCTTCCCCAGCTGCTCCAGGATGACAGGGAGGCATGAACCTGGAGCACAGTCCCCTTAAAAGCCCAGAGTCACCACTTAACTAGGACAAGAAGAACTTGACTCAAGCCAGGCTCACTCTCTGCTCTGACTCTGCCTCCCCAAGAGGAACACTCCTAACCCACAGCCCCTGCAGCAGCAGATCCTACAGCCCGTCGGAGCCAGCCCACCTACGCCTGGAGTCAGGAAGCTGGGGTCAGAGGTCACTTATGTCAAACTCAGGGAGGAGGACAGACTGGAAAATGGATCTAAGAGTGAAGGTAAAATTGCCCCCACCCCTCTCATCGGGCTCACCTCCAAGATGTACTGGAGCCTGTCGGTGTCTGGGGACTCTGCCAGCAGGTTCCCCAGCATGGCGTCCAGGAGGTCTGGCAAGACCCTAGGCAGATCCTGAAAGCAAGGGAGAGCCATGGGTCAGAGTTAGGGAAACTGGGGCTACACCTGCCACAGGATGGGAAATGGGGTCTCTGGGAAGCACTGGTGAGACCCCCAAACACATATCCTGGCCTCTCTCATTCACATCCCACTGCAGGCAATTAGCAAGGATTCATGGCAGGATGACAGCTGGCTCTTCTATCCATGACTTTAGCTGATCTACCTGCACTTGGGTGGTGTCCTTCTCCATGCCCAGGGTGAAGACGGCGTGCAGGGCAGCTCGGAGGAGGTGGGTCTCCAGCTCTGGCTTCAGGGCAGGTGTCATGGTGCTGGCAAGAGAGAGGAGCCGGCATTAGACTGTGCAGTGCGGGGATGGGACTGGCACCAACACGCAGGTGAAACTGCAGGGAAATAGGCACAGGCTGGCGAGAATGGAAACTGAGGCACCGAGCCAGGGAATGACAAGGCCAAGGTTTCTCAGACAGACAGTGGCAGGGCAGGAATAGCCCCTGTTCCCTGGACCCTGCTGCCCCTCCTGTATCTGATCCTGGGTGTGAGCCTCTCCCCAAAGCCGTTGCAATGTTACTGGAGTGAAAAGAACAGCCCAGCCAGGAGAGAGTGAACCTTCCCCCCACCTCTGCCAGAGGAGCCACCCTTGGGCGGTGACCAGGGAGTGGGAGGGGCAGTGACTCCCAGCCCTGGGCCTGAGCAGCACTGGGGTTAGTGGAACCGGGCCGGAGGGTCTCGGTACCTGAGGTTGCCCACAGCAATCCCTGCCCTCTGCTGCCCCTCCAGCACCAACAATCCCCCATCCATTGGCCTGGGGAGACCCCTGCCCCTCCCATGTCTCTGTCTTTCCTCCAGCTGCTGGGCACCGTGTCTTGCTCACCACAATCCTCTCCGCCACAGCCGCCTTGCAGCAGTTCGGCTCCAGTTTGTCCTGCCCTCTCTGCTGTGCAGCGAGACACGGGGTGGATGGCGTGCAGGAACACGAGCTGCTGGGCCTCCTCCTGCACCCACCAGGAGTCGGGTTAGGGGAGAGAGAGCCAGTTAGCCAGGGACCTCCCTGCCCCCACACAGCAGCTGCAGGACTCAGGCCTGAATGGGGGATAGTGGGGACCCGCCCATTGTCCAAATCACCCACCACTCCACCACAAGCAGGGTCAGGAACTGGGACAGTGCCTGTGGGGGGAGGAGACCCGGCTGGTGTGTGACAGACACCCCCACCTCTGGGGTCCCAGATCATGGAGGAGAAAGGTCCCCATTAGGGCTGGTGGATCATCAGGGACAAGACCCTCTGCAGGGGGTCAGGTGCTGGGAAGGGGCAGGACAGTCTCGGTTCCAGCACAGCTGGGGTACGTTTGTACCTTTTCTCCGCCTTGGAGCTGCTCTCGGCTGTTATTGAGAGCAGCCTCCTCTGTGGCCACGTCCACCCATTCCTCCTCCTCGTCCCCTGGGTCCCTGGCAGTCCCTGCACCAGGGAGAGAAGGGGACAGGGTGACGCCTGCTGCCACTTGGGGGAAGGACAGGGGCACGGTGGGGCAATGTGTCCCCTTCCCACCTCCGAGACCCAGGGCAGATTGGGCCCCACACTCCCCCCTCTCAGTGATGCCTTCAGCCCCCAACTCCTTCAGGAGCCCATAGCAAAGAGACCCCCCGACCCTGTCCTGGACTCCCTGGGAGGTGCATCCTCCCAACTGGAGCACCAAGGACCAAAGTGGCAGCATCTAGTGTCAGTGGGGTTCATGTGGCTCAAGCCAGACTCCTGGGCTGGGGACCCGCCCCCATAGCACTGATCGAGGGCCTGGGCCCAGGGTGTTCACGGCCCCGCCCTCACCTCTCCCTGAGCCCAGCCTGACTCCTCACCTGGAACAAAGCTGCGGCGTCCATCGGCCTCGTTGCTGCCCGAGTCCCAGGCACTGCTGCTGTCCCATGGGGAGCGGGCCGAGCTGCTGGTGGTGGGACAGGGATCCTCCACCTCCTGCCCTGGGGAGGCTGGAAGGTCCTCAGTGACCGGGCAGGGCGATGCCTCCTGCTGGGAATCAGGGCTGGGCTCCTGGGGCCGCTGCTGCCCACACAACATGCCCCAGAGTCACCCTGCCCGGTTCCCCTCCTGCGCTGGGTCCTGCCTGCCCAGCCGCAGCCTGGCCCAGCTCCATTTCGACCTGGCCTCTCCCACCTCGGCGCCTGCTCTGGGAGCGGGTTTTCTCCGCCAGAAGGCTGGGCACTTCCACCTCCTGGCCTGGCCGGGAGCTCCTTCCCCGCCAGTGGGGACGGAGGGGCCGCTCTGCTCCTGGGGAAGATGGCAGCTGCTTCCCTCAGGCTCTGGGGCCACCTGCAGAGCCTTCTTCCTGAACATCCTCAGGAGCCTGGCCATCCTGGAACCGAGCGGGGAGCGGGCGTGAGTCTGGGGTCAAGGCAGCCTCTCACTAACCAGCCTGTTTGGTCCCTCCCCATCCCTGCCCCAGCCAGAGCAGCTCCTCCTCCCGCACAGGGGTGCATGTAATGCAATCTACACGCACTGGCAGGAGTTCATTGCATGATCTGCTTCCTGCTGTTTGGTTCTGGGCTGTTGGAGTACGGGCTTGCAACCATCTGTGCACACATATTATACTAATTGCATCTAGACCACATCTCCCTAGATTGTTTGTGAGAATGTCCTTATTAACACCAAGATGGATCACATCTACTGTTTACCCACCTCCACTAGGCCCGTAACCCTGCCAAAGAAGGAGCTAGGATTGGTTTGGAATGATTTGTTCTTGACAAGTCCATGCTCGCTAGTCCTAAGAACCAAATTGTCCTGTAGGTGCTGACAAACTGATTGTTTAATAAGGAGTTCCAGTATCTTTCCAGGTATGTTAATGGATGGGAAGACGTTCTTTTTCAGGGATCTCTGACGAGAACTGGGGCACAGCACTTAGTTTGTTGAGGCCATAAAATGGAGACAGGCACCTCTTCTCTCCTCCCAGCACCCCAGATACCTAAAAAG
>NW_027054489.1:0-12000 GCF_011386835.1 Chrysemys picta bellii
CGAAAGCTGGAGAGATGCAGTAAGTTACATTTTAAAAGAGGAGAGTGGGTTGAAAGTACACACGTAAATACAGCACCCAGCTGTATTCAGACTCTCTCCCGAGTGAAACTGACCCAACTCTTCTTGGTTTCACTGCTGCCCACAGGGCTTCCAATAGCAGCAGTGAAACCTGACCAGACTAATCAGCTGTCACTACTGCAGCTGGGCAAGTCTCTGGAGTAGCAGCAGCAGCTGCACTGGAGAAGACAGTGCTGCATCAGTGCGCGGCTGGGCCGTGTCTTCACAGCCAAAAAGCATCTCCCTAATAAAAGCCTGGAGTCTGCAGACGTTGGCATTTGCCTGGGAAAGATTCCTACTCAGTTACACTAACTTGGCCTGATGGGCTCTCAAAGCCCAAGCTGGAGGCTCTTTGTAACTTCTTTTCTGAACATCTCGGCAGGTTTGAAAGCAGGTTGCTAGGCCAAGAGTGGTGGTGGTGGTGGGGCGGGGGGGACATCGTTTCCTTTGCAAACGGCACATTTTATGCAGAAATCATTCAGACAAAAAGTGGGCCCCACCCAGACCATTTGTACGGTCACTTCGCAAAGTGGAACTGCACTTAACAGCTTAAAACCGTCCAGGCAACACGGCAGCATTTAGAGGAGACAGAACGAGAGCACTGTGAGTTTGCCAAGACATAGGGGGAACATGCCCAATTCCTGAAAAATTATTCATTGGTACCTTTAATAACGACCAGTGAGAGGAGCCCAGGTTCAGGGTGTTTTGATCTGGAGGTTTAAAGAGGGGACTGAAAAGCCGAAGTCCTGAGCTCTGCCAGTGCTTGCTGGGTGACCTTGGGCAAGTCACTTCACCTCCACGTGCCTCCGTTTTGCCATCGGTACAATGGGAATGTAGTTCACCTGCCTCACTAGTGAGACACTTTGGACCTATAAATGCTGTGTAGTATAGGTCTCATCTGCAAGATGGCACCTCCAGAAACACAGGACCCGCACGGCGTTCTGGGGCAGTGCCGCGGTGCTGACTAAGAGGAAAGTAATCAACGCCACTTCCTACAGCAGTTGAAATATTCCTTGGAGTTCTCCTACCCAGTCAGCACATCTCTGCTTACTGTGCAAGCCGAGATCCCAGCCAGAGAGGGGCACGGCTGCAGGTTATGCCCGATGAAAAATAAAGTTCTTTTAAAATGTACGCAGTGAATTTCCCCCCAACCTGCCCACAGAGAATTCAAATGACAGATCTGGTCACAGGCCTCGGTGTATTTGCCCCAAAGGATGTTTGAACGCACCTTCAAACAGAGCAGTAAGGAGTCACCTTTCTGCTATATAGTGCAGGACCAGTAAAGTTCACTTGATTCACCCACAGTTACCATGGATGTCTTGGACTGCGTCTGTGCTATGGGGACTCCAGGCGCACGGCTGAGGCGCTGTATTACGCAGATGTAACCCTGTACAGCGACAAAGGGCCTTTTTTGTTTGTGTAGGAACATCACCTCCTCAAGTGACAGGGACATTCTTCCATTCACTTTGCTGCGTCTATGCCGGGGGTGAGGCCAGCGTAGCTACTGTGCTCAGGGGTTGGATTCTTCACACCACTGAGGGTCGATATTATGTCGATCAAGCCTTAGAGCGATCTTCTACCCCAGTGCCTCTAAAGCAGCGCCTTGCTCCTGCCCAGACCTACACGCTCTGCTGGTTTCCCGTCAGCGCCTGCGCGGAAGAGCAGGCTGAGTGCCATGAATCAAACTCCTGGGTGAGTGCGGACGCTGCAGTGCCTATGGCTGGTGGGGGCTGGCAGAGACGTATGAAGCAGAAACAAAACAGGCTGCCAGGCTGGGTTTTTGAGGGGAAGCAGTTAAAAGAATCCTGTCCTGATCTGCAAATGGAGCAGCTGCGATATGGAAGATACCGAGGGAGACTAACTAGAGACCTGCCATTTCTAGGCGGCTACTTCCTGTGGCCCAGGGAGGCTACCTGCACTACGGAGCAACGCACGCTCCTGGACGACAGAAATGTCTGCACTGGTGTTCAAAGGGGTAATCGCCCTACGTGGCAGATGGGACCTTCGAGACCTTCACACTGCAGCCTCGGTAATTAAGGGCAAAACTGACCAAGAGACACAGGGCTCGTAGGCCAAGGAGAAGCAGGACTATCACACAGGAATCCTGATCTGTCTCAGAATTTACTCTCTTTGCCTTGCTATATAAAACCTCAAGGCTCTTCTTTCTCCACTTGGGTGATGGAGAACAAACTTCGGCCTTGTCTACACGAGCGACATTCAACATCTTCAGACCCATGTGCTCGCCACGCACACGGACAAGGCCCTTCATGCCCACACTCAGACGAGCTCCAGGCAGCGGACTGGTGCCAAAGGCCATTTCAGTGCCAATGCAGCTGGCGGTCGCTGGTGTAACCGCGCAAAGAGTGCCTGCTTTCCTATGGTTCCACAATACACCTGCAGCTTCTCGAGAGCTCCCTGAACCCACTCCAATGGGCTAGAATAGTGCCGGCTTGGCCACGGCGCAAATCTGCCCTTATCGAGTTTCTGTCTGAAGCAATGGGATCTTCCCAACAGTGCTCACAGGGTTCCATTTCCTCGAATCATCCTTGAAACCCTGAGACTCTGCCAGACGGGGTGGGTGGGAAGCACATTGTTATCATGTTCCTGCAGGACATTTCTCGTAACTTTCCAAATTGCCCAGAGGATCTAAGCAGAAGCCACCGCTCCTCCCAATGAATTGAATTCACTCCCATCCAGGCTTTTAAGCTCTCTGCCGGGAAATGAATCTGGTTACTGCATGTTGTAGGCAACGGGAAGTGCAGCAAAGGTTGTATGGTGAAAGAGCTGGCTCACCCCTCCCTCCCTCCCGCCGTTTGCGATGGATAGCATCTCGGGCGCATCGCAGGGACGGGGAAAGGAGCTGAAATCTCCACCTTGGAACTGACATTCAAACAAAGCAGGGTATAATATTTAAGTGAACTATCCAGGCAGGTCCCAGGCTAGATTTTACCTGGATGTGGAGGCATTCACTGCAAAGAGCATAATCAACCTTAACTGAAAACTGACTGAAATGTCAAACGTAGCCAAAAATCTAGAAACACACAAGCACCGAAATCCCTGCTTATACAGTCAGGACAGTAACATCATGAGAGGTTTTTAAGGTCAGGCTTGACAAAGCCCTGGCTGGGATGATTTAGTTGGGATTGGTCCTGCTTTGAGCAGGAGGTTGGACTAGATGACCTCTGAGGTCCCTTCCAACCCTGAGATTCTATGATTCTATTCCCTGTGTGACTTCAGATCCAAACCCTTCGTTTTCAAGAGCGTGTGGTGGGGACAGAATCTTTCAAACTGCCAGCAGTGCCAACTCAACCTGGGTTCGCGGAGTCCTGGCTGCCTCAGAATCAGTCAGAGCTTAGCTGACACTTCTGATGAAGCAAAGCAGACTCCAGCTTGTTCTCCCTTGATTTTATCAGCTCCTACCAGGAGAAACACTTTGCATCAGTTAAGGCATCAGGTGTGACTCAGACACAGATGGAAGAGATACACTGGGTAACAAAGAGCTATTTTTTATAGTCACTTTTCTGACCATAACCTGAAATGCAAACCGAAAGTCGCAGGAGTTTTGTTACTCAAAAAGTGAGAGAGAAAAAATTCAGAGACTAAAGGAAAGAAAATGGCACCAAATCCTTTCAGTTCTCCTCCAACGCCCCCCAGCCTCCCCGAAAGCTTGAAATGTAGTTGTAGATGCTCACATACCAGACTGAAGGACCTACATAAACTCCCCCCTGCAGAGCTGAGCTCTCTGGTCAAAAAGATCCCAAACGTCAGTCAGTGAGATCATTTTCTGTCCCATATTTAGATGCCTGAAAATCTTTCTGGCAAACCCACTGCTAATCAGGCCCGATACTTACACAGGTAATCTCATTAGAATCCAGAGGCCTGGGAGAAGGAAGGCTGAATGATATTTTTAAGAGGCTGTCCAGATGGCGAATTACATGTTGTGGGGCAGAAAGCACAAGAACTTAAATACAGCATTAAGTGCTATGGTGCTCTATACCAGGCCGGGCCCTGAGATCTCCCTGACACCGTTTAGGAAGGCAGCAAGCCCGTCTCTGGTATGGAAAAGGTTGAGATACACTGCTCTGTACCATTTAGAAACTAAACTCCATGGAGTTCCTCTGATGGGGGATTTACAGAACATGTCCCTTCATGGTGCAGTTGTGGTCCTGCCTGTACAGACAGCACAAGGGAGTAGTGTACAGCTTCCCCTTCCCCACAGCCAGCACAGCAACGTCCCTGCTTTTCACACCCACAACAGCGGCCCATTGTGCTGCCGCCTGCGGTGATTCTACATTGTGCACTGATGCCCACTCGGGAGGGCACCATGTGACCCATGTCAAGTGTGAACCCAAGGTCTCTAGAAGGGAACATCACCATTGTGTTTCCTGCTACAATATCCACTTCTGGACCACTCTACACCCAATGTCCAAATACTTCTTGATCTATACTGATAGAAGACACCACCGAAATGCAGCCATCTCAGGTGTGGAGAGTGGCAGTCAACTGGCACACAGCACAACAGTGGTGGGGGAGGACGCTGTGCCACGGACCAAGGCTACAACGGTTTACAGGCTTCCTACAGATGAGAGCACAATCAAGAATAGGACTTGTTTTCTTTCTATGAACACATTTTGTTTTAAACTAAACAGTGATCAGAGGAAAGATTAAATTAGACTCACTCTCTAGAAAAGGAAACTGTTCAACCTTATCACAGACTCTTTGAAACAGGCTCAGTTGATATTTTACAGCACTGATATACCAGCAAATCAGAGATGCCTCAGTTCCTCTCCTTCCTACCCTTAAAAAACCAAACAGTCAGCACTATTGCTAATAATAAAGTTAGACCTGGATTTTTTCAGTCGTGTAACAAAAACACAAAGGCCCTTTGACAGGGAATAGGGCACTGAGGGGAGAGAGAACTCCCCGAATCGTTTTGCAAGTCCATTTAGCAAACAGTTGCGTAACAGGTGGTATATTAAGGCTGAATTTCAAAATGCTTCTCCCCACCCCAATTTGTTGTTTGATCACATGAACTGTGGGCAGCTCGAGTAACTAGATAAATGAATTGTGTGCATGTTAGTCTAATACGAGCATGAGAAATCACCAAAAAGAAACCGCTCAGATGGGGTTCCAGAATTGTTCATTTTCTTCCTCTTTGGTCTTTTCTCTTTCAGAGTCCTTTGATTGTGGGGGGAAAGTGTTTGGGTGAGTCTTCAAGGCACGTATTCAATATCAGTACATCTATTGTGGAAGCAGAATTAAAGCAGGATAAATGACTTAGTCAATTTAAGGATTGAGTGAAAGGTAGCCCTAACCCTAAGAACGCGAGAGTTGTAAAAGATGCTGTTTTCCGCCTCGCTTTTCGTTGATAAGGATGGAATGCTGATTTAAGCAGAAACCTTGAGATAAGGTAGTGTCTGGAGGGAGTTTGTGTAACGGGAAGGTATAAATACTTGTCTTATACTGCTTGTAGGGGGAAGATCTGCCTAAGGTCAGGGGGACCCTTTATCTGACCGCAGCCTTCCCTTGCCATTGTTCATAATAAACTGTCTCTGACTTGTTGCTAACAAACGCAGAGTGAGGACTTGTTTTCTTCCACACTATGGACTCCGCTTTCTAACTTCATTGCCACTCAAAAAGGAGTTTTAAACTTTCCAAACACCTTTGCGACATCTAGCCTGGACACCCCGATATCTATTCCACACGGCAAACGTTTGACATTTATTAGGCTATGCCCACACCACTGCTGTAACGCAGACACGTTTTACATTGATGGATGGGTTTGGCCATCAATATCGTTAACCCACTGCTCCGAGAGCCGATAGCTACATCAACCGAAGAATCCTTCTGTCCACCTAGCGACGTCTACCTCAGGGGTCAGGCTGAGCTAACTATGGAATCGGGGTGCAAAATTTTTCACAGCCCTGAGCGATGTAGCTAGGTTGACTTGAGTTTTTGGTGTAGACCAGGACTTCATCTGTTAATTGTCATGTGCTAATTCTAGCGAAGACAAGGTAATTATAGCTTCCCCATGTTAGGGTTTAAACTATAACTTGCCTTGTCCACACTAGGATGCTAAAATAGGTTAAAAATAGACTTTCTTCCTTAATGAATACATGGCCTGGGAGTTTAAAACTCCGTTTGACTGGGCAATATCGTTAGAAAGCACAAAGCCGAGTCAGCAGTCGTGATCAAGCCCTGCTTCTCATCTCTGCTTGGATCTGGTCTTACAAACCAAATCATGTCAGAGAAGGAAATTACAGCTTCCAAGCCCACAGCAAAGCTAACCCTATTCAATTAAGATGCAGTGCCCCACCCATGAGGCAAATGAAATATTACAGCAAGGCTGTGTCGACACAAGAAAGCTTCTTCGATATTTCCAGTCTGGTCTTTTATTAACTTTGGTTTCTTCACAAGTGATATTGCCTAATAAAAGCTGCTGACAAAGAGAGACTGCTCTTCAGCTGATGGTCTCTAAATCTCAGAGTACACCGACCGGGATCAAGGATATAAAAAACATAGAAAGTCGCTCAACTGAAGCTCAGATTTGCACAGCACAAGCCAGGAACCTCTGGAAAAATGTGATCATACATGTGACTATCGGCTCCAGTGTGTAAACGAAAATGCACGCACAGTGGGTTTAATAGGGGTGTGTGTGTGGGGGGGGTGTCTCTTCTTTAAGCTACCCACATCACAGAAGTATTACCCGTATCCTACTTTAGGCAGCAATAAGAAGATGGTGGAGAACAGAGCCCTAACATGGGTGCCATAAGCAGCCTTATACCTGGGACACTACAATTGCATTTCACACTAGAACTGTCAAAACCAGATCCACTATGTGAAACAGCAAAACAGAATGATTCTATCCATGAACCAGCTTCCTCACGCTGTTATTTAGGTACCAAACTAGCAAAGATAGGTTGGGTAGGATAAAATCTCCAGCATAAATATTCCATAAAAAACCAGGTCATTACAAAACCCCCAATAGATTAGACAAGAATAGCAAAATGAGGCCCTCACATCTGGAATCAGAAGCATGCTATCTACAACCGTGTTTAGCCACAGCTGGTGTAGCACAAGTCTGGCCTTGTTTCCCTGATTTATGTGACTAAACAAGGCCCAAGGAGTTAGTCAGCATCATACTCCACAGGGGAAAAAAATCCTGGCCCACACTAATCAGGAAAACCATGCTAAAATCCTGTTTAATCCTTGATCATAGGTACTACAATTCCTCTCACAGTGTGCACAGGGCCTAAAAAAATAAAGTTTCAAATACAGATCCCAAAGACACTGCCTTTCTTACACTGAGGTTAGTCAACAGCCCAAGTATGAGAATAAAACCTCAGAATGAAACTTTGATGAAGTATTCCTACTCTATCTACAGAGCCCAGGGGCGTGCTACATGCTTGCTAACATGGAGAGCGGAGGAGCCGGTATGTCAGGAAAGGGACACCGAGGAGTCAGTCTCTGTGAGGATAATAAGTACCCTCGCCAGTTTGGGGCAGTAGGAAGGAACGCCTCTGAAGATTGCTGCCAGGTAAGCAATATAGAGTTACTCAGTTTGGGAACATCCTGTTCTACTGCAAAGACAGGATCCATCTACAACAAGAGTCTAGTCCGGAGCATAGATCCCTCACCTCTTTTCTTGCTGTCGGTGCCCTATGTTCTTACAGCACTGACAGTTTTGCTGCCCCTAGACACATACATATTTTGCAAAACCCCCGATCCTTTTGATTTCTCGCTGTTTACAAAACTTCTGTTTTACACTGTAACCACTTTACAGTAAAAAGCAACAGAGGGTCCTGTGGCACCTTTAAGACTAACAGAAGTATTGGAGCATAAGCTTTCATGGGTGAACGCAAGGGCATCTGACGAAGTGGGCATTCACCCATGAAAGCTTATGCTCCAAAACTTCTGTTAGTCTTAAAGGTGCCACAGGACCCTCTGTTGCTTTTTACAGATTCAGACTAACACGGCTACCCCTCTGATACTTGACACTTTACAGTAATACATCATATTTGAATTTGTTCTTTAACACCTTCCAGCATGCAGAATGCAAAGCACCTGGCGAGTTATATTAGATGCAAGCCATATTTATGTGGAACCTTTCACTTATATTTACATAATATGCATTACATGATATGCTAGCTGGGCACAGGCGTTACTTCACCCACCAGCGAGATGCAGCCACCACTGAAGCTACAACAGTACACAGCAAACATGGCAGCAGTTTGAGAGTTAAAATCTCAGATAGAAACTGCAGGTGGATTCGGGGATGAACTTACCCCAGCTGAAACCTGGCCAAGCCCTAGGTTTAACTCTGGTGCAAAGCACCACAGGATCATCAATGACCCTGACTGTGCCCTCCCAGGCACCACAGCTAATGGTGGCAGTACCCAAGCATCACCAGCAGCTCCCTACCCACAGATGACTCCCACTCCGGGTCCACACGGCACTACCCCTTGGAGGCTGCCCGGGGAAGTCTCCCATCCACGCCCTGCTAAGGCCTGACCCTGCTTAGCTTGCGAGACATGCTGCTGCAGCCCATGGGCCCCGCCCCTTTTGACTGGCAAAGGAGTTGGCCATTCACAGAGTGGAATGCCATCCTGCAGCCAATCAGGAGGCGCGAGTGGCGGAGCTAGGCGCACTTCCCGGCCGCAGCCTCTCTCAATGGGACGGGCCGGCTCCGCTCTGTGGGGCCCGGGGCCCCTCTTACCCCCGGTTGTAGCTGTGCTCTTCCTCGTTCTCGCAATCGCTGCAGTGCTCGTGATCATTCTCCTCCCCGGACGATCGCTGGGGCCTCGACGGCGGCCGCTTCACTGCTGTCTCACTGTCGTCCGCCATCTTGAAACAGGGCCTCGCCGGCTGCCGCGCCCCCACAGCTAGGCGAGCCACGATTGGGCGGCGCCGCGTGGAGCATGCTGGAATTTGTAGTCTGCAATGAGATGAACTCGGAAGAGCCTGTTAAAGCGAAAGGGACTACAATTCCCATAATCCTTTGGGAGGAGGCTGCCGTGGTAGATAAGCTTGTTCATGACCGGGGCATGTTGGGATGTGTAGTATTCTTTTTAGTAGTCCCTTATTGAATCGAGGGGCTAGGAATTGTGACTTTATATTGGCCTTGGCTGCTGTGTGCAGAAGCTATCAATTTTTGATCAATAATGAGTCTTAGAACTATGAAGGCTTAGACACAGGTGACTGGATCTCAGAGTCTCGGAGGGGAACAGAAGTTAATGTTTAAAATAAAATTTACACACGTTAAGAGGGAAGGTACTGTACATCTGGGGTTGGGCTTGGGTTATGGGGGATTGCAAGTATCGGTTACAAGGATCACGAGGTACATACATATCACATAACCAGCACAGATCCAGATTGGGGTGTGGAAGTTTTTAAAGCGTCAGTGAATAAGTGAAAAGAACAGGAGTACTTGTGGCACCTTAGAGACTAACAAATTTATTAGAGCATAATCTTTCGTGGACTACAGCCCACTTCTTCAGATGCATAACATCCACGAAAGCTTATGCTCTAATAAATGTGTTAGTCTCTAAGGTGCCACAAGTACTCCTGTTCTTTTCGCGGATACAGACTAACACGGCTGCTACTCTGAAACCAGTGAATAGGTGGGCTCAGATACGAGTCCAAGTCAGCAGTGGTGTAGAGAATAAGTACATGGGTGGAGTATGTCCCTCGGTTCATCAGGGCAGGAAGTGGGTTATTTCCCTGGTCCGCGTTCTCGGTTACTCAACCTGGTACTGGCGGTGTCCCGTGATGTGTTCTGTGTAGATGTCTCTGGACCACCTGATGGTGTCAGACACCATGGGCTGTCTCATGAGCTGGGCATAGCTCATGTGCAGTAGGCCAGGTGGATTATGGGAGATCTCAATGGTCAAAAAGGAAACCAGTCCCACCACCATGTACTGCATTGCACGGGGCCTTCTTAAACTTTTCAGACAGGATCCTGTTTTTCATGAGTTCTATAAAGAACCTCAGGATGCTGTGCAATGAATGGGGAAGTACGTTACGGTTGGGGAAGATGGTTCACCTTTCTCAAAAGCATCAGGAATTGCCAACTGGACACTAGACTAGTTGGACAAAGTATTTAAACTGGCGTAGTAAAAGATGGACTATCAGACTAAGACTGCTTGCTGCAGTTAGCAGGAGGTGAGGTATTGGATTAGTACCAGAACTATCTCACCCTCAACCCATCTGAGAAGGTTTTCAATCTCCTACTTCAGGTTTTCAATTGTTGAGGGGACCTATTCAGAGGCAGAAGGAGAAATCTGTTTAGGAATTATTTGTGGCATCACTTCTGACATGCCCTTAATATGGAAAACCTTCTATCATGTATGGTATAAAGATATCTACTTTGGTTGTATCGTTTATGTAAGCTGCATGCTTTCTTTGTCCCCAAACAGATGTACAAAGGCAACACAGTCTTGTGCCTGTCAGCATCCGATATTGCATTTTTCTTCTTCCAGGGCAGCTCTGGCCAATTGCAGCGTGCATAGAGATGGCCATAGCACACTTGTGCACTGAGCAGAGAGCCAGCAGTCATCATGCCTGCCCTGTGTTATAGACCTCTCTCTTGCAATCAGATCCACGTAGACAGACCCCTGCATCTCTGTGCAGCCTCCTGGGCCACGAAGCTGTGCAGAGGTACAGGTCCCTGTGGATCCAAATACAGACCCAGGGCCGGCTTGTTTTTTAAAACCTAAACACTATAGGCCCTGGCTATACCCACAACCCCCCGCTTTGAGCCTCGTTCTGACCCCCATCCCCCGCTACTCACACCTATGCTCCACAAACCCGCGGCCCCGCCCCTCCCTGGGCGCCGGGGGGCGGGACGAGCCGAGTAAGAGTGGCAATGATTGGCTGAGCGGGGAGAGCCGGGTTCCTCTCCGCCAATGAAAGGTCGGGACAGTGGGGTGGCTGAAGCCGGGCCGAGGGAGAGCGAGCGGACGGGTGAGGGGCTCGGGAAGCTGAGGTGGGGGCGGCGTCCGGCGCTCTGAGGGGGCGGGTCGGGGTCGGGGTCGGGGTCGGGGCCGGGGCCAGATCTGCCGGTGATCACCGCTCTTCGGGGCGGGCCGCTCGGTGGGGGCTGGGCCGGGGCAGCCGCTTTGCCCTCAGCCGTCCCGGGGGCCGGGCGGGTCTCCCCAGGGGCTGGGTGCAGCGGGGCGCCGGGGCCCGGCCGGGGAGCGAGGAGTGCCGGCCCGGCCCCCCCCGGGCGAGCCGCGGAGCCGCCGCCGGGAGTCCGCCTGGCGGGGGATTAGCTCCGTGTAGTCCAAAGAGTTCTGGAGAAACGAGCTGTTGTCTTGGTGCTGTGGGAAGTCCCCGGGCGCCCTGTTCCTTGTCCTCCCCGTGCTGCTGTTGGGGGGGGGGGGACCTGGGGGCTAGCAGCCCCCCAGCGCCAGCCTAGAGGGGGCGGATCTCGGTTATTGTCCCCACAGTGCCTTGGAGAGGTGCGAGCGGGCCCTGGCGCAGAGGCGGGAATGGCCAGAGTGGTGCACCCCATTGGGCCGACTCCCAGGGAGTGGCCTCGCCTACTGCCTCCTTCTGGCCCCCCGGGGTCCCCATGGAAATACCTGGCCCAGGGGAGGGGCTGGAGCATGTGCACCCCAGCTGCCAGGAGTGGGACGGTGACTGCATGGGGTGAAAGCCACCAGGGTGGGGGATGGGACAGGGCGCTGGCCACCACCTGCCAAGGAACTACCAGCAGGATGGAAGTAGAAACTACTGGGATGTTCCTTCCCACGCTGGTGCCAGCTGCCCCTGCTCACTTTGAAACTCCCCCTCCTGTTCATCCATCTCTCCATTCACTGGTGCTTCTGCACCCCCGGTTCAAGAGTCCAGGTACCCAATCCCATCAGAAGCAGGATATTCCCTTTTAAAAAATAAAATGGGATGAGCGATATTGAGATGGGCTGGCCTTTAAGAGTTTGACTA